>NC_090808.1:36761988-37071067 GCF_036512215.1 Solanum lycopersicum
AGCAATGTTCCTCCTAGCTATGAGTATGGTTTATGATATTGTGTGCAGAATGTGGGTTGTTTGCTTTGGTCATTTTCCCTTTAAGTGCTTAAGTGTCATTCAAGGACGAATGTTCTTAAGTGGGGGAGAATTGATAAATTCACCCCACATTCTAATTAAATTGTGGAAGCTTATATTTACCTATTTTAGGGTATTTTAAGATGATTAAAAAATAGAAACCCCAAATTAGAATTCATTCTTCAAAGCTAAACCCTTCCCTCAAAAAATAGATTCTCTTAAAACTACAATGGAGGCCAAACACAAGATCAATCTAGGAGATGGGTTTTCAACTAATTTCTTTTTCAATTTTCGTGGGTCTTTGTGACGACATGTATTATGTATATGCTTGTTCTATTCAAGTGATACTTGATATAGACTTATAGTGTAGGTGAGGGATCATGTTTCTTATATGGTTAGCTGGTTTATACAGTAACATTCTGGAAAATTTTATATGTAGTGAAGAGCCCAATAGGTCTTTAAGAATGCGTATTGGGGATAGATAGACATTCCAATGCCCAATATTGAGAAATATTGGGCATAGTATAGAAAATTGACTAAGGGGTAATAGCCAATTTATATATAATACCCAATAAGCAAAATATTAGGTATATTAGAAAATATTGGCTTAAAGGGTGTTATCCATATATCTAAGTATTAATGAGATTGTGTAGGAAATGTACCTGAAATGAAGACCCTAAGCTAAAAATTTAGAAATTCATCAGTTACAAACACATTAGATACTAGCATCCAAGTGTCAAGCCTAGTGCCCTAAGTACATAACCATTTAAAAGGATTATGTAGATTAAAACAGTGCCCAAGGACATAGTGAGGATCCTTGGGCCAATAAGTAAACATTCTCAAATGAACCATAAATAATAGTTAGTTAGTAAAGTGCAACCAAGCATGTGCAAGAACATGTGCAAGACATGTGAAGAAGCTGCCAAAGGAGGGGACCACCCTAACCGAATTTGATTTGGGTAGTTAGGGGAAAAAACATGCACAAGGGACTACTCCATGTCGGGACTAACCTCCATACGAATTCTAGACTCTAACATACTGATATAAATAAATAAATAACCTAGGACTAACAAAATTGGACCCATTAGTGCACCCGACAACCTAGGACCAAAATCGTGATGACACTAACCTAGTACTTGTTAATGAGACAACCTAGTACCTAACCTAGGAACGTCCAAAAGGTTATTTATGGTCCTAAAAACATAGGGGTACTTTAGTAATTACCCTAGGCTAATTAATTTAGTAACTAAATTAATTAATTTAAAGGGGCATAACCGAAATCACAAAACAATTTCCAGATCTCAGTTAAAACAAGAAAAAGACAACCTAGTACCTAACCTAGGATGGTTCAAAGGATTGGTTATGGTTCTAATGAATTAAGGGTACTTTAGTAATTACCTCAGGAAACCTAATTAATTTAATTAATTGGTTTAAATTATAAAAACGAAATCCTTACACTAACCTAGTATAATTCAAGAAACATCCTAGTACTTAACCTAGGATGGTCCTAAAGGGTTGATTATAGTTCCAATGACTTAGGGGTGCTTTAGTACTTACCATAATTAAATAAAGGATTTAATAAATTAATATAAAGTCAAAATGTTGACCGAAACCAAAGTCGACACCACTTTCTAGATTTGACTATGTGTTATGTTCTCCTATCTCTAGTCAACTTAGGAGGGGCGTTTAAGTGGTATAATTTAAGATCAGTTCATAAACCTAAAAATCACGTTCAAACTCAAAGAAAATGCAACGCAAAAACAGTAAGCAATGAACGCAAGAAAAAGCATAAAATTTATTGATTTCTCTAGGGTGATTTCAAGGTTTCTTCAAAGTTTCGTTCATGGTGGTCTTTGAAGACTAAGGTAATATATGCTAATGGCTAGAAATTATGTCAATGATTAAAATATTGTCTAAGGGTTCATATATATGGAAAATTAAATATGAACATACGTAAAATTGGTTTATGCCAATAAGAATGAATTTGCTAGTCTAACATCCCAAATCTTGAGCCAATACTAATCATATGCTAAATCTTGTGTAGTTAGAGTATCAAATGATAATATAAGCACTTACAATGTAATATTAATGAATCCACAACTAAGGGCATGACATTCATTGGGACAACTCCCAACATGCTCCACAAGAATGAACTATGAACACACGAAACTCATTGAATGAAGTGCTCATTATACATAAATGATGATATGAAGCTACTACACAAAGTAAGTAAGTAACGTGAGTTATAACATAAATAAAGGGGGTCTAAATTAATTAAGTGACCAGAATGGGGTGTTAAAGACTCACTTATACCAGAGCTACTATGTTAAAGAATATTCACATATGAAGGTGTTAGAATGTGTGAGACAAGTCTCATTAACACCAAAGGATGATATGTAAGGACAATTCACATTTCATCAATGTAAAGTAATGATGACCAGTCATCAATAGATTAAGTAGTCTCAATCTAGAAGAGGGCTTCCATTATGCTTGAGTCAACTCTAAAAGATAAAGAAGATAATGAAAGTGAGACAAGTTGTAATCACGCCTAAAATCAATGTCCCTCAATGTAAATTCCAAGAGAGTATATATATGTTATAAGATGAAAAAATAATGAAAGGTGAGTAAAGATGTTAAGAAAGAACAGTGTGGCACCACAATATGAGGCTAGTGGAAGTGAGACAAGATATACCTACGTTAATATAAGGTCACCAAAAAGTACTCACCTAAGAGAGTGTTGAATATTAAGAGACAAGTCTCAATAAAACTCTATAATGAGCAATGATGCCCTCATGCTAGAAGCCAACTTCTATGATGTGTGACACAAAGCTTTTGCTGTGTCACTTAAGTTATATAGGAATTCCTGAGCCCAAGAGTTAAGAATAACAAGTTTTTCCTTACCCAAAATTGAATACCCGCTTAGAATACCAGATGAATGTAATGGCACTTTATACTGAGATCCGATAGTCTAGCTATGAGTCGCAATTCCTTCAATCAGGAAGGCAGAGGTTTGTGTAAATCTCATGTGATGAGACTGTCCGTTTAGGCGGGTATTGGTCTCCTGATATCTCCTAGTCTTTTAACCTATGCTGCCAACATAGGGTTCTAGAAGGGTTCAATTCCCTATATAAGTTAGCATGTTTTGGTTTCACTTTGGCCGGTGATTCCACCTCTTATCGGTGTGGGGTAGACAATTGATTTCATGATATCACATGATCTATGTCGGTTAAGTATGAAATATAAAGAAATGAACGATACCGAAGGTGTTTGTGCAAGACAATCAGGAGGTGAAATCAGATTCAAGTAATGACATTAGGTCATTCTTGGTCATTGCACTTCATGATCCCGATGAGAGTCTTAAAAATCATCCTAGGTATAGGTGGTGTTTACATCAGCCTACGAATGAATGAAATGAATAATGTGAAGTAGATATGAACGAATCAAGCAGACTTTGTGTTTCCTAAAGAAGGCCTTGGGGTTAAGGTCCCATATTCCGGGCCCTCACTTGATATGTCTTCATGCTACATCCACAATTCCAAGGTCTCGTAGCTCTGAAATATATAACATATAAAACATGAAAACGTTAACTAAATAACCCATTACTTCCCCAACATGAAAATAATGAAATCAATGGAATGATCAATAGAGAATGGCTTATGAAATGTAATAAATATATAGTGTAATGAATGACTTGCTATAAGAATAGTCAAAGCATGTCCAATGAAGTTTACAATAAGTAAAGGGCATAGCTAATAATGAATCTGCATGTCATGAAAATTAACAAAGCTAAATAAAATTGGCTTATAGTGACTTTCTTTATTAGGAAAATATCAAAGACAATAATGAATTCAAATATGCTTATCCAAAATCATTAACTAAAGTATTTAGCCAATAAAGATTGGCTTATAAAGAATTCATGCCCGAAGTAAGCAAGCTCATAAGCTTTAATGATATGCCCCAAGAACTATGCACATTATGCAATCAACTACAGAATGAGTATAGTCAATAAGTATTGACTTATAAATATATTCATGCCCCAAATTTTAGTTAAGTCATTTCCTTAATCTCTTGAATTACTTACTTGATTCATTGTGGGTATGGGACTACAATGAATCATTGCACTTTTAAGTAAAACATAGGACCAAAGGTGTTATTTAACTACACAACAACAAGAAGAAAACGATTGAAAAATAATCTAAGTGTACAAAGAAGAGCTCTCGGCCTAAGAGGATCAAAATTCAAATCTTTGCCCGAGTTGTTCTAAAATTATGTTGATGATACTAATGTCTTGTAATCATATATAAAATGATTTGTGTGCTTTGAATACATTAAAATACATCATATTGATACCACAATTCACAACCAACGAATTAAGAAAGTCTAGTGACTAGACTTTCCAGAAATAACATGTTGCTTAGGAAGAGCTTTCCTTGATCATGTGTAGCTTTATGTGTATGTGTGAATACACCCACACTTAGTACCTGTGGTGTACTAACCCCTTTTAGTTACTATTTTATAGATGCAGGTTAAAGGATAGATTAATGACTCTTGCAATGATTTGGACATCAGCGTTTCTCCAGACCATTTGGTAGGTCCTCTTAATTTTGAGGATGCTACAATTTTAGTCTAGCCTTAGTTTTAGACATAACTAGTGGATTTTTTCCCTAGTGTTTCTTTCTTACTTTCATTTCAAAGATTTTGTAATAAGGTCGTGTTTGGCAAACAAATTTATGATATATTCTATTCTGTTTCGAATTGATTCTTATGATAGATGGTTGTTACATTTATGTTGAACTTAATATATGATGAATTCATGAAATAACTATATGAAGTCTATGCTACTTTATACATTTAAAAGTTTTACATTTTCCAGCTAAAATTAACCATATGAATGTGATGAATAAAGAAGAGGCTTGTTTGAGACCTCTGAGAGGTCAACGACGCCGGTGGCAATTCGGATTCCAGAATCTGTGTCGTGACAAACTTCATATTAGAGCATGAGGTTAAATTACCTAGGATCTAAAGCTCATCACAACTACATTATGTAGTTTCTTACTTATGGTTGTGAAGTGCGCCACAATCATGACTTAGAGATTACGCGATGATAGGAAATTCTCCCTTCTTCTACTCTTCATCGTTCTATCTAGAGCTTTGACACTGTGTCAATATAAGTATCTAACTTCCTTCTTGTGTGAATGCGTAGAACAATACACACAAGAATTAGGATGGCCAAGTGGTCTAAGGTTCTAGACTCAAGATCTGGTCTTCCCAAGAAGGGACCTTAATGGAAATTCCCAGCATGAACGAAAGGCGTGTAGTAACTCCACCTCTCACTCTCTTTTCTCTTAAGGATTAAACCAGCAGCCTTAAAGTTTTCTAGGGTTCTTGAAGAAACCCTCATATCTGCAAACCAAGTTAAGTGAAAACTCATGGATTTAGCTTAATTCTCCTATGGAGGATGAGGAAAACATGTTATTCATTCTCTAATATAACTACAAAGGCAGAATATTTCCAACAGCTACTGCTCACTTCTTTATTTATTAAAATACCTTTCTTTCTTCTTTAGTTCAAGTGTGAAGGGAAGCTGAAGTTCTACAAGAATTCAAGTTATAAGGAGAAGTTGCAGAAATTGAGGTAAGGTGACTACTCCATTTTTTTATTCCTTATGTGTTTGAGTGAGGAATTAGTTGTGTGCTTTCATGAAGAACTCAAGGGGGTGGTAAGTTCAATACTTTGTTGTATGATAAAGAATACATGCAGTTGTTCTATGTATATTACTGTTGGCGCAGCTTGGTTGATCATGGAAAAAGGATGTGTAATATATGTGATGGACAGAGAATGAGGTGTGGTGATACACATTATGTTAAGGGTTGTATGGGCTCATTATCAGTCAAAGTTAGATACTGGTTTACAATGCTCACGGTGTTATAGCTGCTAATTTTAGTTTACCATTACTTAAATTGTAAATTAAAACCAAAAAGAGGAGGCTGAATCTTGATAGAATATCAGGCCAAGGATAAGGTATGTAAGGCTATTCGATTCTATATCCCTTTTTTCATTAAATCTGACACCTACAATTAATATTAATGAAGTGAATCTCATAAGTTCTATTCCTAGAAAAGGAAACATAGTGGTAGCTTACACTCTCTAAATAGCTAACAATATTTCCCCCTCTCCGTAGTGCATAGAACTACTTCATTATCTGTTCACTATTTTATACTTGTGTATTTATCCCCCATGTGCTGGTATATAAAAGGTAATCGCAAAAGCAAGTCTATGAATCCTCCTCTTTGTTATTTGAAGTCAATTGTGTCATTAATCTCTTAAAGTAATGTCTTGAAGTTACATAGCTCCTTATGTCATTATTATTTCCTTGAATTATTATTTTCTATTATTGCTCCATACTTCCATATCTCCAAAATTATTACGACCACCAAAATTACATCTCAAAAGAGTTATGAACTGATAAACAACAATCTCAGAGATTAAAGAATATAAGTGAAGAAATCTATATAATTATGGGTGGAGGCCCAGGGGAGAAAGCCTAGCATGGGTCAATCCCAACTGGTACAAAAGGTGGAAGCTCAAGGGAGAAATCCTAGCATCGGCAGATCCCTATTGGTATATGCAGCTCACGGGCGAAAGCCTAGCATGGGTCGATCCCAAGTTGTGTAATTATGAGGACCGCATCCCAGGGGTTAATACGCCTAACATGGGTCATCCTCTTCTACCACTGATCAGATGGTCACTTGTATCACATGCCCTAAAAATATCATAACTTACAAAAAAGTAAAGAAAAGAATGTAACTTACTTGATCCCACAAGAGTAAGAAAAGGTGGTCTTCTCTCCTAATCTATGCACTCATATGTTGCTATTTGATTTCATTTGAACCCGCGTATTACATATGCTATTGCCTTACATATTCAGTACATTTTTTCGTACAGACGTCCCTCGAGGGGGACGCTGCATTTCATGCTGCATGCACAGGTACTCCAGCTAGTAGACCTCTTCAGTAGGAGCACACGAAACTCTGCTACTTTTGGGTGAGATCCAAATTGATTCGGAGCTTTATTGAGTCCTTGGTAAATTCATTTTGGTATTGTATCGTAGTTAAGGATAAGGTGGGGTCTGTCCCGACCTACTCTATTCTTTTATCTTTTAGAGACTTTGTAGACGTATGTACATGGTTCAGTTGTGTCTTAAGGAGTTGTGGACTCAACGACCAAGTCTTGTATATAAATTTTGGACCTACTTATGTTGTTTTGTATCGCTACATCCTAGGTGAACTTGTCACAATTGTTATATTTATATGCACAGTAAGAACAGGTTGTAGGTGGGTTCTCTCAGGCCTTTAGGGCATCGTGTGTCTGTCCGTCTTAATGAATTTTGAGGTGTGACAGTCTTAAATATATAAGGTATGGTTACTCTTGATTCTCGAATAACCTTTCATTCAAGGAGTTCTATTAAAGGTTTTCTAAAGAGTTTCAATAATTAAATTCTGCAATTCTTGGTTATGTTAAGTACTATTGTGGAATGACCTCTACCTATGTGACCCATATATCTTATACTTGTTAGGAGTTGACTATTAAATGTTGAATATGGCTATGTCTCCTATGATGAAGTGTGGGTGTGTGGTCTAGAATCCCTAAAGGCTTCATATGTGAATTGTTCATGACTTGGGTATATTGTACATGTATTGTAATTCCTTGAATGGAAGTTCCCTCAATAACAACGTTTTTGCTATTATGACATTATGCTGACCAATATATACACACACTCCCCATGCATAATTATGAATATGATATGTTTATGGTGTCAATTGAAAAGATAATTTTCATATGCACCTTTATATATTTTTACGCATGAAAAGTATACGACTAGTAAAGTATAAACATGTGTTGTCTAAAGGTGTTTATGTGAAATTATTTTTCACATATGTACACACACAACCATGAATGAATGAGGTTTATGATAATAGAATGAAATTGAGTCTCTTGAAAGGTTTCCTGAATTGTACTCTAAACTAGACTATGTTATGAATATTATGCTTATGTGAAAGGACATTATCACATAATGTAAGTTTGATAATGAAAGGTAATTCTCATCTTAAAAACCTTTGATCTATATGATATATAAGGGATTAAGTTCCTAAATCCTATGTTATGAATTATGTTAAGTAAAGGCTTAAAGATGTTTTAAAAAGGGAGTTGAGCTTAGCAGCGAGTGAACATGAAAATGAGAAGGAGGATTTTATGTTTAGCAAGTTCGGCTTCCCACATGGGATCCTTCTATGTCTAGCAAGTCTAGATTCCCAAGGATATGTGTTGTCTCATGAGATGGAATCCTTCTATGTTAGCAAGTCTGGGTTTCTAGTAGCAATCTTCTTGTTCCATAACTACGTGCCCCCGTAGGTCTTAGCTTAATGGATCCACTTAGATAGATATTATAAATGTAGGTGCTACCTTGGAAAGTATCTCACATGGTCTATGTCGGTTATGGAAATGTCTCCCAAAAGTTAAGAAATGAATTAAGATAAGAATATGAACACTAGTTATGACTTCTTGAAGAGTTGCTTAGTGTAGGTAGGACTATTCCCCCTACTTATGCATTGCACAAGTGGAAATTAAGGAGGTTATGATTAGGTTATTTAATGTAATAAGGACTATGGTTCATTAATATTGATACGAATGCATGTTAAGTTTGACTTTACTTATGTCAAGACATGAATTATGATTATGCATGAGAATTTAACTTATGTCTTCTTAATGGGTTTGCTTAGTATATGTGGAGATATGAGACTCCATGTGTACACTGCACAAGTAAGCTTGTGAAAAGGTCGTTAGGGTGGTTTACCTATGATATGAACTAAATAGTTTATGACTAAGATATAAAGAATAAATGAGTCCTTATATGGTAATTAATGAAGTATTTTGGTCTTATTCCTAATGTTAAATGCATCTGTTGTGACTTATTGAATATGATGTCCTAGTCTAGGATGACTTCATAGGAGCACTTGGTGTGAATAGTATTATGGGATCTTACTTGAACATTGCACTAGTGTCACTTGGGGTTGTCTTAGGTGATGGTTCTTATGTGAAGGTTATGTTTATGATGCGCTTATATCCCTATGAATGTATGTGGTTGGGTTGATGAAGGTTGTATGAATATTCACCTATGGTGACCTTAAGGTGATACTTTGGTATGATGGTGGAATGGGACAGTATTCATACATTGCACTAAGTATTACTTAAGGGTTGCTTAAGGTATGGAGTTGAGGTAAAAAGGAAAGGTAATGTATTGGAGATATTGAATGTGTCTCAAATGTGCTAAATGGCTTTATGTGTTGTTGTGAACATTATCCATTGCTAATATGATGTATGTGAACTATATAGTGCTTATAGTATAAAATGTTCATTAAGTTTCTCTAAAATGAAGAGATGCATGGTTTTCAACTAAATGTCCTCTTGAAATCATGTTTTCGCAGGGTTATCATACTTCGTGCATTCCTGTACAAATATCATTCTTCTTAATCTTTTTACATCAAGTGTAGGTGGTTATGGATAAAGGACTTTTCTTATAATAAAAAGCTCGTATTACTATTCCCAAGTTCGTGTGTGTCCTTAATTATTTAAGGACCTTTATGTTAACAGTTTCTTCAAGTTCATGTAATATATTAGTAATGTTGTTTTTGTATTGTAAGGGTCGTGTCTCTCTTATATTGAAGTCGTGTCTAAGATGTCAAGATGAGACTTAGTATCCTACTTTGTATTAATGATTTTTGAATGAGATGGCTTTTTAGCCTTGTGTTATATTATGAAAAAGTTTTAAATTCTACACTATTTTATGACAATGTGATGAATGAATGCTAAGGGCTTGTATAAGATCTTCGAGATGTCGAGTATGCCGTGTTACGACTAGGGGGTGCTCTCGGGTCGTTAAATTGTGTCCCTAAGTTTTGTATTCAAGAGTTTTATTCCAAGTAATGAGATGGTTTGAGAGATAGTGTCAGAGATACTCTTTCATTTTTATAAGATACTTTGGTTGTAAAGAAAGTTTTTAAATTTCCGTATTTTTCATGTATTATGAAATGATTATTATGCTTAGTGCTTGTATGAGACCTTTTTGTGGTCATGTATACCATGTCATGTCTAAGGAGTTCTCTCAGTTCATGACAAAATTGGTATCAGAGCTAGGTTATTGGGATAGTTTTTAGGATGTCTCAAAACACATCTAGTAGAGTCTTGTTCAAAAATATGAAGCGCACCATAATTTATTAATAAGAGGTTATTGGATGTTAGGAACTTCACTTCTTCACCTTTAGTCCTGCCATGGATCTTAACTTCATAAGGTCTTTCTCCTACTCCTTATTAGATGGTATTTAAGGTATGCCCACTTAAAGGGATATTTCTACAAGGATCAAGGGAGAAATGTTGGTTGTGATGCCAATTATAGCTATGTGACTTGTGAGATTTGAGGTAATAGATTATGATGTTTCCTTTGGTGTTAATAATCTTTCATAGTTGTCTTTATGTTATAAAGGTTGGTTAGAAAATTTGAGTAGAATTACTTTGAGGGGAGATAGTGTGCCTACCTAGTGAGGTGATTATAAGGCTATGTTTAGTTGATGATAGAACCCGTATAGTCAAATTGTTAGTTCCAAATTGAGCCTATCCGAGAGTAAAAAGTAGGAATTTCTACGACATAAATGTGGATTTTTTGTGTCTTACGGTTGACTTTAAGGATTGCCCACCTAGTTGAGGTAAGGAAGAAGAGTGTAAGTGTTGACCAACTTCAAAAAGTTAGTTGTCTTTTAAGAATGATCTTAAGTATGATCATTTTGATGTGGGGTTCTTAGGTATACCAAGATATGATTGGTTAATAGATCCAACCAAAGGTGATAATAAGGGTTAAAATGGTCTATGATTTTCTTTATCCAACATTAGTTAAAGAGATAAAGGTTTCATGGATAAAGCTCTCTAAGTTTCCCCTAAGTTCAACTAAAAGGAGGTGTCTACCCCAAAATCGCAAGGACTGAATGGTAGTGATTCTTATATGTTTAAGTCTACTTGTGTTAGGTGTGGAAACAAACATAGTGGTAAGTGTCTAGCCGGTACAAAAGGTTGTTATGGTTGTGGAGAAAGTGACCACAAGATGAGACATTGTGTAGTACTTAAGATTACAAGAAGAGAGAGGAAGAAAATTAGGCCTGATGCTCGCCAAGATAGAGTTGAACAAGAGTATCCTTCTAATATGGCTACCGGTATGTGTTTTATGCTTACCTCTATTCTGGTAATACTTGTATTTTTGTCCTAGATATTCATGGGTTTAATAATGGTCGTATGTGTTTGTTGGTATGACCCAACCTAGACATAATGAGTTTTATGATGTGTTGGATTTTGATAAATAGTTGGGCTTTTGCGATGCCTAGTGGTGTTGAGTTAGAAGACTCCATTACTAGAGGGTAGAAATATAAACTCTCCATGGTTTAGAATCATCTTATCTGATAAAGGTGAAAGAGTTGAACGAAAGTTTCCTCTGATTTTCGAAGATAAATAAATGTTCTTAGATAACAAGGTCATGAGTGTTCTAGGTGTTCATGATGTGGATTGACTTGTAATTCTCACATTATGAGGTGTAGTGAGTTTGAGAAGTTTAATCCTGGTTGGGTAGGCTTTTATGAGACCATGAGTGGTATTGGTAAGGTTCTTTGTGAGCAAGAGTGATTAAATGAGAACCTCCTCTCCAGTGAAGAAGTACCAATTGAGATCTTAGACCAGCAAGTTAAGAAAGAGATTGTGAGAAAGTACTTCCATAAGAATGTCGATGAGTGGTAACTTGAGAAGGGTTTTATTTAAAGGTGCATATTTTGGAGGTGAAGGGCCAATGAGATGTCCCAATATCATTATGTTCTCTGATATTCCTCTGTTATTCCTCCTCTAGCATAAAATGATAAGTTTTGCTTGACTCATTTCATGAGAGAATTAAGTCTAGAGTTAGAGGTTTTGTTCGTGGTTCCAAGCTCGTGAATCTAAAAGTTAGCCTTGCTAAACTTAAAAGTGTAGATTTTTACGTTATTCTTCATTCTTTAGTCAAAAACAATTTAAAGGTGTGTTCTTGCCTTAGCCAATTTATATTATTATATTTGGAATTTTTTTCATGTAAACTATATGTTTCATGCTTTTGATAGAATCATCCAATAACATGTATCCCATAAATTTCTCAATTTTTCTTAAGCGGTGTTCCATGTTTTTGTTTTTAGCTTCATGTTATTTTATTTTTGATTTAAGAAGACATAAGTAGGTTTTGTTTGTGATAATTAGATGTTAATTCCATGTATTTAATCAAATTCTCAATATTTAATGGCATAGATATTTGATTATTAATTGGAGTGACTATGACATAATAGTTTACTATAGACTTATTAGATTAGGATATAAACAAAAGTTTAATTGATTCTTTATTTACAAAACATATATGGAATATGATTCAATCTTTTAAATATATTATTTTAATAAAAAAAATTTGCCTTTAGGATAAAAATAAGATGATTATTACTTCAATTCGACTATTAAAGTATATAATCAAAAGGATATACGAATATAATTTAGAGATTTATTGTTTTAAAAAAAACAACAAATAATTAGTAAAATTAATAACGAGAAAGCATAAGAAAATAATAATAATAATAATAAAATAAGAACAAAACGCGAACAAAAATAGAATAATGGAAAAATGATTTAGAAAACGAAAATAAAACATAACAACAAAGAAATTAATCCAATAAGTAAGAAAAAAATAACGGAATAATTTTTTTAAAAACAAAAAGAAAAGATTAAAAGTAGAGAAAAATGAAAAAAAACAGAGAGAGAAAGAAAACGCAACAAAAAAAAGAAGAAAAAAATAAAGCATCATAACTAAAAAAAGTGAAAAAATAAGTAAAAAAATAATTGTAAAATAAGAATATATATATATATATATATATATATATATATATATATATATAAAATAGTAGACGTGCAAAAGGGAAAAAAAGGAAAAATATTGAAAATAAAAGGAAAAATCTTCCTAAAAAATATCCTAACCTTTTTAGAATTTTTTGCTAAAACTAATTATAAATTTCATAAAAAGGATTATCTCCTATTTTAAATCTAACTAATAAAGACAATCTTAAATTATCCAAACTCTAAAAGTTTATTTCCACATAAATTATAATTCCTAGTAGTTAGATACATCTATATTCTCAAACTATAATAATAATACAATATATATATATATATATATATATATATATATATATATATATGTACACACACACACAAAAAAAAACACACGCACACATACACACACGCAGTCATACTAATGTCAATGAAGCGATTGTACTAGATCAAGGGGACTCGAGGAATACCTAATACCTTTCCATCGGTCGACAGAATTTCTTACCCGGATTTCTAGTTCGCTGACCAATAAAAATAGAGTCAAATTTCCTTTTGATTAGAAATTTGAATTAGGTGACTTGGAACACCAAAACTCGATCTCAAGTGGCGACTCTAAATAATAAAATGATCCCTTTTCCATCTGTTACTTTCATTGGAAAAACTTTTTCTCTTTTAAATCAATACATTTAATTTGAGGGAAAAATAAGGGGTGTGAGAGTACTAAGCCAAGCAAAAGGGAACACAGGTCACTACTTCAAGCTATTCTAAACTAACAATCTTTGGTTCATTTTAGGTTATTAGGCCAACCTAGAATCATTTTAGTGAGAGAACCTTGGATATCCTAACACATTCATGCCTAAGGGTGTAGAAGATAAACAATACATAACAAGATCAATAAGATTGACTTTACCCCCAAAATCCCTATTATTGATGGCTACGAGTCCTACTTTCAAGCAATACTCCAGAATCATAATACTAGGCTAGATCACAAGACATAATAGTCAAACTTAATCTTAGACAATTCTAAGCATAATTCATCATAAAGTCCCCAAATCAGTTATTACAATTCATGATATATCATACATTTATAAGTCTAGTTCATTTCATGATTTCATATTCCCATTTTTGAAAAAGTTCTATACATGATAACAATTCTAGAGAATCTATCAAGAACCATCAATTTCTCATCACAAGGTATAAACCCACATACTTTGATTTCTAAGGTTAACCAGAAAATTCACATAAATTCTTCATAATATCATGAATGTACACTAAATTAACCATAAATAAGCATTATCCAACCAATTGCAATCAAACCCAACTATACCTATACATTGGAAGAAAACTTGGCTTAGATTGGGGTTCTTCTTTACAAATTTGGGAAATTTATTGGGGACTCTATGGGTGGAAGAACTCATAGATGAAAATCTAAACATAACTTAATAAATGCTGATGATTTATTTTGATAGAAATAGTGACCTCAAATGCGTATTTAGCCTCAATATCTTATGAAAACACATAAGTTTTAATTATTTGAAGTTTTAGTGCAAACAAGCACACTTACGCGCAAAAGGGAACAAAAAGGCTGAAAAGAACGAAGAAACTGAAAATTGAGCATCGCCAAGTACACTTGGCAAGTCGCCGAAAGGACGTACTCTGCCTTTTGTTCCTGTATGCAAAGCCCTGAAGGAAAAGAATAAAAAAGGCGACGAAAGGAGCAATCGGCGCTTCGCCAGTTTCGCGAAGCAATGCTATACAGCCAAATGGTCCAAAATGGTGATGAAACAGAAGAAGGGCAAGCCGCCGAGTCATTTGGAGATCTCGATTAGTCTCGCCGAATGGTTCGCCACAACACCTAATTTGGATGCTACAAATACTAGCCTTAGTTATTATTTATAAATGCTTTTAATATTATCATAATATACACTTTAGAATACTATTTTTCTTGTATTTCCTCTCAAGTTTGAGAGGGTTTTGAAGACTTGAAGAAAAAAGGGTTTCATCTTCCAAAAATTAGAAGTATGTCTCCTTGATTCTTCTTTCTTTGCCGAAATCAACACTTATTTCTCTATACATATTTGATTTACAACGACGGTATAATTTTCTATTTCTTGATGTGTGGCTAACAAGATACATTCTTGGGGTGTGATTTAGCAAATATGAGTTGATATTATTTTTGGGTCTTGTTTGTTGATAGCTTAGTTGTATATTTGTTATGATTTTACCTAATGGTTGTTAACAAGTTTGTAGTTGCAAATACAAACTCACCCATGTGTTTTTGACTTGCCCGAGAGGGAGGTTGTGAAACAAACACCGCTACACTAATGGCCTAAGGAGTGGTCGAAATGAGGTTCAACCCGAGAGGGTGAGATATAGTCCCATACCCTAACACTCAACTTGAGAGAGTGAGTGGGGTAAGGCATAGGTTTGCTTTCATGCGGTAAATAGGTGTCGTAGAGGAAGGTATTTAAAACGGGGTAAGTTGTTTGAGAGAGAAATTATTTCCGTCTAAAACTTAGAGTAGTCAATATTATCTTGCAAATTTCCTATCGAAAGCATGTACCCAATGATTTATCTCAACTTGTACTGCGGTCACCCCCAGAACTTCTCCCCATATTCGATTGCCTATGCTTTTTTACGCTTTTGTTATACTTGTGACAAAACCCCCGTCAATGACACTTTTGTGTCACCCTTATTTGATTTACAATATTTCTATTCTTTAATATATTTAGCTACAACTAATTATAATGAAATTCTAATTGACTATATCTTCACGAAATTGCTCCCTTGGGACACAACCCCAACCCTTGGTTGGGTTACTATATTGTCGATGATCGTAGACACTCGAACCATAGGTTAGTCTTGTTGTTCACGATAAACATCAATTCCATAGAAAATTCCTTTCACAATGGAACCTTTGTTCTTGACCTTATATTTAACCTCTAGCTTCTTCTTCAATGGAGGTTTCCTAGAGAGAGAAATATTTGAGAGGGCAAGTGGTTTTTATTTGGGTCTTGCATAAAGTGACTTAAAAATGAGGGCTAATGACTTAAAGTAATGTATAGAGGTGTATAAAACCTATATAAACGACCCCCACATACTATTAATTGAATAGTAATTTATTTAGAAGTCACTCAACAAGGCAGCCCCGTCCAGGCACCACAACGTACTGAACGGCCCGTCAAGGGCACCACGGCTCGTAGTGGTGCCTGTGGTCCCTTTACTAGTAGCCTCCCTTATCTTTACAAGCTCCCTCGAAACAAATTCATGACCATGGGCCTTCTCACGAACCATTGTCATGACCACGGGCCGTGAAGTGGTCTGTGGTCCCTTAGGCAATAGCTTGGCCTAAGGAACTTGCCTCCTACATGGCTAAAGGTTCTTCATGTAATGCCCCAAAAATGAAGTAATTTGAACTAGAGCTTCACATGTGTTTCATCAGTTAATAATGAGTTAAAATGATGTATGTTAGCATTAGATATCAGTTGGTGAATTTCGGAAGTCAAACGTCAAGGGACGACCAACATATTCAGAAACTAGCCTTGTATGTGTGCTAGTGTGTCCTTATATGTTTTATGTGTTTTCATGTGTTGTATGATGTCTAAAACTTTTAGAACAACTTTAAATAAGTAAGATAAAGTATATAGGATTGAAACATCCAGGTTTGACCCCCCCAAGGATCGCCCTAGGGGTCCACAAAGGGACCCCACCTTTCGCTAAGCAAAATGCCCAAGGCACCAAGGTTTTAGTACTTGGGTAAAACACTGGCGCGTCGTGGACTTGTTCCAACTTAGGCCAAAAGTCTTGGTCTGCGACATGGACACGTCACAGACTTCCCTGTCTCAAAAATTATTGTCACATCCATGGAGCACCCCTTAGACGTAATCGGCGGTGTCATCCTCAAAGAGGATTATAACTAGCCTCTTAGCATTCGTCATTACATTTCATAGGTTAAATTAGCGGAAAATTTAAAACTTTTTAATTAACTCTACATTGAGGTTTACTAAACCTCGCTTACAAATAATATATATTTAGGGAGTTTACATAGACTCCTCGCAATAAAAAGCACTACATAGGCTTCAACATTTATTTCACATACATAATATATCAATATAGATTCATAAGAATGTCTAGGATATGTATAATATTAAACCATCTAAAACGAGTACAACAATGGGAGTAGCCCATACTTCATTACAATAAACGCCTCATAGAGGCATATACAATGTCATCAAAGAAAGAGAATGAACTAAATTGTCTTTATGACTAAACAATATCCAATACAAAGATAGTGGCATCATCCTCGAAAACTGAGGACCTACTAAACTTGGAGAATAGGATTTCAAGCCTTCTTCAATGGCCCTCCAAAAGCTCAACGGGCGAATCCTATATTTTTAGTAAACATAAAAGATGGGTTAGTACACACTTGTACTAAGTATGACTATATACACAAAAACAATTTAAATCATGCTAAAGAGGACATTTGTTCAAAACCATGATAAAGTACTTTGAAAAGCCTTATTCACAATCATGAACCCATATAGGGCAACAATTACATAATCCATAAGTCAAACCCATGTACAACACAAGACCAACGTGTAAATCAAGTCAACAGGTATAGAGTTCATAACTTAATCATATAATCAAGATCCTTACTCATAACCCACCGTGTTTCCTACAAGTACAATGACCAAGCAAAGCCCTATAACCTTACTCAATCAAGTAAACCAAACAAAGGATCACAAGTAATGTCTAACTCTACATATAATAGCATCAATAGTAGTCATTATCATATTTAGAAATATAGACCAATAGCATGTTCGTAAATGAAACTAACATCATATAGGATCATCAACATGTAAAGTCAACATATGTGTAACATTCACTTTATATGATCATAAGAACAACTTTATGAGACTTCACTCAAAGCCAACTAGTGCAATGCCTAGAGTAGAGTCCCACACCCCTACCTAGACTAAGTCAACCCTTAGTAACCCAACTTAGTGTTCACATCATTACTTCATTTTACTTTTGGGAACAGTTTCCTTAACCGACATAGACCACAAGAGCTAAATGTGGAACCCGATGTTTTAAAACCTTACACCGAAAGAAGGTGGTCTACCAGCCAAAGTAGAACCAAACATGCACCTAGCATCTAAGGTGGATCCACTAGCTAGTATTCCTATAGTGGCAACATAGTTCAAGAACTTGGTGCTAAGCTAAGTCCCTTTTGAACTGTCTTTCTTTAACAATCATAGTTTAGTTTAATTCATAGGAGAATAGCTCCTTGTATAGTCATATTCATTATCTCAGTAGGAATTTCATGAAAACATCCTTTAAATACAACCCTCATATGTGAGATTAGAACATCAACGTCATCGTACCATAGTAAGTCACATAGGTAATTCATAACCAACCTTATATCATTACATCTTAGGAATAATCTCAAAATCACATAATCAAGACTTTTCAGTTGCATCACCGTACCACACCTACTTAATCCAATTATAAAACATACTTTAATTGAACTTCCTCACCAAGTACAAACTATCACAATTGAAGTAAAGGTTTAGGATAACAAGGACTTACCCAAACTCCTTCAAAATCCATTATCATGGTATTACCATCAACCAACCAATTTCATCCAATAATAGGTTTAGTAATATCATTCAATACTAATTAATACAATAAGTAGATCAATTGCATCATCCCTATCCTAATTAAATTCAATTCATAACCAAGGGTTAGGAGAAATAGGGAAGATTATGAATTCTTAAACAAATAGATCCAATCACAAAAATACATTACCCTAGGCAGTCCATATATGAATTATAATAGATAAAAGAAGTCTAACAATCAATACATTCATTAATTCACATCAATTTATAAGCAGGATCCAAGATTTGGGGGAAATGGGAAAAAGGAATTGATATAAATGAAATTGCATTAATTAAAAATCAATTAACAATCAATATGCACTTAATTAGTCATATTAAATCATAATTTATCATCAATTTTATGTTTAGAAGAAAACCAATTAGAATAGGAAAACCCTTGGAATTGGGTGATTTAGAAATCAACTTTAAAAGGACCTCCTGAGAAAAGGAAACCTAACAATGAAGAACTTATAGCTTAATGAATATTAATGAAAAAAATTGAAATTAAATAATAGAGAAATTTGTCTTCTTCTTTAAGCTTTCTTGCTTCTTCAATGGAGGATATAGGGAGAGAGAAAGTAGAGAGAGATGAGAGCTCTTGGGTTTTATTTTGGGAATTTGATTTATGTGAGTGAAAAAGACTTAAAATTGACCCATAGGCTATATATAATCACCCCCTAAATTACCCAAAATACCCCTCACTTAATTGGGTCTTTTTGAGAAGTCAAAATGCTTAAAATACGATTTCAATGAATTAGGGAAGTGCGTGCGCGTCGCGGAGCTAATTTAAGATTTTATTTTTTGAAATCCGGTTTGAGGCAGTGATCCTCGTAGAGTGCATGCATCGCGAGGAAAATTTTTCCTACCACGTGTTGGCTACATATCGCGCAGCAGCCCCGCACAATCTTGGCTGTGCGCAGGCTGTTTTGGAAGTCTGTTTGCTCATGTTAGGGTCTTCCTCAAGGACCCTTCATTTGGTCCTTATGGAGTTGTTACCGGTAGTTTAAACCCTTTATTCTATATTTTACCCATTTAAAGTCTTATTACTAGCTTTAGACTTTGTTTGACCTTACCAATCCTTCACCAAACATAGGGACGTCAACTAGTTCAATTTAGCTAGTTTATGGACGACATGGACATTTCTTGACACCTTAGCTCTAAAACTTCCTAAATGATTTATAAACGTTATTTTAGGATTATAAATAGTGCTTTAAAGTTTATTTCATCATGTGAGGCTCTAGCTTAGGTCATTTACTTTGGAGTGTTATAATTATTTTGAAAAATCTTGCCAGAGTAGTTCTGCGTCGCGGACTTGTTCCCCGACGACAATTTTGAAAATGTAAGTGAATTTTGACTTGTCTAAAAGGGTCCTTTTAATTAAGGGGTATTTTGGGTATTTTGAGGGTGTGTTGTACACTTATTTTAGGTTATTATACACCCATTACCCAATCAAAAATCCCAAACCTTCAATTAGAAATTAAAATTTTCCAAAATCCTCAAAAGTTCTTCTCTTCCAAAACCCTCTCAAGCCTCCATTTAAGGTTAAGGTCTTGGAGTTTGGGATATGGAAGCAAACAGATTTAGTTTCAAAATCCGGTGTGTTTCTTCATGCTAAGGTATGGTAGTTCATCCTTGAACTTTATTTTATTCAAGGATTGACTTCAAAGAGATTTCAAAAGGGTTTTCAAGCTCTAACTTCTCATATACTTGACTCTAAGCATGTTTATTAGAATGAAACGTTTTAATGATTGAAAGATGTTGTTTTAAGTATTAGTTGATGATTTTTACAGCAAAACCTCAATGAACCCATGCTTATGCATATTTCCAACTTTTAGCTTATGATATGGGTTTAATGAACATGATTAGATAATGTTTGAACTATGGTCTTCTTTATGTCTATGTTGTGTTTAGCTACTGGCGTAAAGGCAATTTCGTGATGAATTATTGGAGAAATTGTGAATAGGAAGCTTCGATGAATGGTAAGTTGGTTATATTGATGAGTTCTTATTGTGAAATGTTCATTAGTGGTATGGTCCACCTTTTGTGGTGGCGTTTACTTAGAGTATATGAATATGAGAATTGTAATTATAGACATGAAGGAATACATGTGAAACAAATAAATGATAATGTTGATGTTCATGTTGATATGCTTATTGAAGCTTGAATTGTATGTAAGGTAGAGAGTATGTTAAATGAAGTATGTGTATATGAGAAGTATGTTAAGGTGTGAAATGTGATGAATAAAGATGTAAGCATATTTAAAAGTCAATTATATGAGAATGGTGATTATATGAAAAGGTGTGTTCACATGGAAATGAATGAATGAAGCTAATGAATGTGAATGGGGGATTGTAGGGTCGACACTCTTCATGAGTAGAGATGAAGTGTCTAGACCTTTCCCTACTCTTCTCGAAAGACTAATGAATGGAAAGGGGAATTTTGGGGTGAACACTCTTTGTAAGTTGAGATGAATTATTTAGTATCAACCTCACTATTCCCAAGAGCTTTCTAAGATAGGTTGGAGGTTGAATACCCTTCGTGATTTGAGATGTGGTGTTCCAGTGAAACCTCTAGGGATAAGTACCCTTCGTGAGTTGAGATGTGGTTCTAGTTTTCTGTCCCTTAACCTATAGTAAATGAATGTTTAAGACTTCATGGGGGAGTTATGCTTTTGACCGAGAGGATGTGAAGAAGAGGTGGTTACACTTCATGAGTTGAGATCTTTTACTCAATGTACCTCTTGAGATGAGTACTCCTCTTGAGTAGAGAGTGAGTTCCTTAGGAACAATCTCCTTATCCATTAACTATGTGCCCGCATAAGTATATTAATTTAAGATTCCATGTAAGGGCTTAAAGAATGACCCTACCTTAGGCAAGTGGGGATCCCTCATCCGATAGGTATTTAAGATTCCATGTAAAGGCTAAGATTCAATCTCTAGCTCTCATGGTCTATGTCAGTTAAATCTCTCGACCACAAAATAATGTAATTAACTAAGTCTCCTAAAGATTTTCACTACTTTGGGAGGTGGTGGTATGGGACGCTATTTATCCATTGCACAAGTAGACACTTGAAAGGGGAATCTTGGTGTGTTTTGTCTTTAATATATGAATATGTTATTATGTAATGAAATGAAGTTATGTTACTTAATGTCTAATGTTAATAAAGCATGTTAAAGTTATTTCTTCTATAATGAAGTTTACGAATACTGAACGTGGTGTACTTAACCTCATGGAATCCTCAAGGAGCACAAAGTGAGAGTAGTAGTATGGGATGTTATTCTCACATTGCACTTTGTGTAACTTGCAAGTCTACTTGGGGAAGGGCACTTATGTGAAGTCTTTAAATGTAAGTATGTTTCTCAAATGAATAGTTATGGAGTGTGGACTTGTTACCCGTGAGAAGTAATCCTATTATAGGTAGTTTTAAGGATCACGTAGGCGTGCATTAAAATAATTGTATGGGTAGTTCCTTCATGTATTACCTTAGTGAGTCTTAGTATATCCTTGGTTAGGGAAACTTCTAAGGAAATGAATTTACTGTGAACAGAAGGTTTCAGTTCACTGTAATGAATTAGTTCCATTGTAAGGCTTCTTAAGTTCATTATAAAGTGGTCTTTTGTGTTAAAATTACGGATGTTATTTTCTATCTGCTAAATGATGATTTATATGTTATTTTACTTCTATATTCATGAAAGTTTTACTTCATTGGCATGAAAGCTTATTTCTACTAAAACGTCCCTTTTTGCTTGTTTTTGCATATGTCATACTTAGTAAATTGTTTGTACTAACCCCATACTTTTCTATACTTTATAAGTATAGGTTGGAGGCAAGTTGAAGACTAGAAGGAAAGCTTGGGAATCGACTCTCTCAAGTCTAAGTATGTACTCATATATTCGAGGGCATAGTTCTATTTATTTAGATTATATAATTAAGACTTTGTATTTTCATTAAATGTAATGAGTCGTGTCACTAAGATATTTAAGTTGTGTCATTAAGATGACTTGTGACGATAAGATAACTCTTTAGTGTATATATATAAAAGATATTTCTTATTATCATTGATGTCGCAAAAAGTTTTAATTCCGCACTACTTATCATCTCATATATAACGGATGATAGCTAAGAGGCTAGTATAAGACCTCCGAAAGATCAAGTACGCCTTGTTCTGACCGAAGGATTGTCCTATCTTCTTGGATGTACTTGCAGTCGTTACAAACTTGGTATAAGAGCATAAAGTTTTGGGAAATAGTTTAAGGTCTAAAGTCTTACAAGCCATTTCTAGTAGAGTCTTGTTCATAGGTGTAAGTCGCGACACATCCATGGGCAGAGGCTATAAGGCGATAGAAGTTTCACTTCCTTCATTACTCTTGTGTCGTGCCATAAAACTTTACTCCATAGGATCTCTCTCTTAATTTCCCTTGTCCGGTTGTCTTCTAGATGTGATTGCTTGGAAGGGGTGATGTTGAAAGGATGGAGGGAGAAGAAGGTGAGTTTTGATGCTTATTATGGTTTTGGTAACTAGATATGTATATGAAGAGGTGGATTTAAAAGATTGTGAGGTGATGTCGTATAAGGCTATGTGTGACTTATGAGGTTGGAGGTATTATGTATGAAGTTGTATGGTGATGTAGTTCTAGCATGATAAGATTTATAATTGTTGAATGAAGTCCTTTTTGGGACAATGAGTTATCTTATGGATATGTTCAATGATAGTAGAAACATTAAGCTGTAAATTTGAGAAGTGTTGAAGGAATGTGGTAATTTTGTAAAACTTGAGGACTGCCCCTTGTGTGGGTAATGTTTCATGGTTGTACTTGTGATTGTATGAAGTTCTTGTGTAAGTTAACTATAAGGAGGGAAGGTAGTATGTTTACCTAGTAAGGTAGTTGTGAAGTTATGCTAGCAAATAGTGGAATCTATATAGCAAGATTGTTGGTTTCCAAATAAATCTAACTTTATGGGTGGAAGGAGAAAGAAGGAAGTTTTATTCCATGAATTGAGTTATGTGATGCCTAAGAGTTGAATGGGGTTATCCTTAAGAGTGTTTGCCCTATATTGAATCCTGAGAGGATGGTGTTGTGCTTGACTAGTAGGTTAATGTTTAATCTTGATGTTTATATGTTAAGAGTAGTATGAGTTCTCACCTTGTGAGAGGTATACTGGGACTTTGAAGTATTAGAACTTGAAGATGATTTTACCCTAAGTGGGGGAGTAGTACGAGTTGAGTAGAAAGGTAGTTGATACCCTTATCTTTTACTTCTATTCTTATTCGATCTTGAGAGTTATAATGTAATAGTAGCGTGTTGCATGATGTTTAGGAGTCTAGTTGAAGATGAATTTCATTCTTTTATTTTTGCATTATGCATTACATGAGATTATTTTTATGATGTAAGATGAGTTTATATGATCTTGTCTCTCATATTTTCATGCCTTCATAATAAATTGCTTAAAAGGTGAATTGTTTCATTGTTAAGCATGCTTCACTGTGAGAATTTGATTCTCACTATAAAGAAAGTGAAAATTTGAATAAATTGTATTTTCATGATGAATAGTTTCAATGTGTGTAGAAATGAAGAGTATGATCATGCCTAATGTTGGAGAAAGTAGTTCCTCCATAAATGAGAAGTAAATGAATAAATGAGTGTGTGACTTCAATTGTGGAACTTGTTCAAAATTACTTGTGTTACTTGAGAATGCCTGATGATATGAAGTTGGTGCCCCTTTTGACTTTGGTGCATTGACTATGAATGTCTTGACCTTGGTGTGATGTGTTATATGCTGCTAGATGAGTCCTTGATGTCCTTAAGAATCTTTAGTGTCATTCGAGGAAGAATGCTGTTCCAAGTGGAGGAGAATGTAACGCCCCTTAAATAAGTTAATAATGAGTTAAAATGAGTTTTTTAAGCATTAGAAGTCAGTTGGTGAATTTTGGAAGTCAGACATCAAAAGACGACCAAGACGTTCGGAAACTAGTCTTGTATGTGTGCTAGTGTGTCATGTTGTTTGTGTTTTTGTGTCTAAAACTTGTAGAAAGACTATAAATAAGTAAGATGCAGTATATAGGGTCAAAACATCCATGTACGACCCTTAAGGATCCCCCTAGGGGTCTACAAAAGGACCCCCACCTTTGGCCAAGCAAGCTACACAAGGCAGCAAGGTTTTTGAACTTGGCAAAACAGTGGCGCATCGCGGACTTGGTCAAGATTAGACAAAAAGTCTTGGTGTGCGATGCAGAAATTTCACGAAATCCCTTGTCTCGAAAATTATTTTGAAAAATCTTGCGAGAACATCTCCGCTTCGCAGACTTTTCCCCCGACGATAATTCCAAAAATTTAAGTGAAGTTTGACTTGTCTAAAAGGGTCCTTTTAATGTAGAGGTGTTTCAGATATCTTTGGGGGGTTTGTACACTGATTTAGGTCATTATATATCTATTCCCCAACAAAAAACCCCAAACCCTCAATTAGAAAAAAAAAATTCCAAAACCCTTAAAAGTTCTTCTTTTCCAAAACCCTCTCAAGCCTTCAAGGTAAAGGTCTTAGAACTTGGGCTATGGATGCAAACGGATTTCTTCTCCAAATTTTGTGGGTTTCTTCATGCTAAGGTATGGTAATTCATCCTTGAACTTTCTTTCTTTCAAGGAGTCATTTCAAAGAGATTTCAAAAGGGTTTTCAAGCTCTAACTTCTTATACCCTTCATTAAGCATGGGTCTTACCATGAAAACGTTTTATGATTGAAAGATGTTGCTCTAAGTATTAGTTAATGACTTTAACGGTAAAAACTCAATAAACTCATGCTTATGCATATTTCAAACTTTTATCTTATTGAATTATCATATCCTGAAAGCACCCCCTACACGTAACCGGCGGCGGCGGCCTCTTTGAGGACTAAGACTAGAAGTTAAAAATGCGGAAATTTTTGAAACTTTTTCATTACTTCTATATTGAGGTTTACATAGACTTCTACATACACATAATATTTATATCAAGTATATATAGACCCTTCGTATATTGAAGATTACATAGTCTTCTACTTTTATTGCATATAGATATATAAGTTATACCATAGTCTCCAATGGATATCTCATCTCATAGCCATCTAAAAGAGTATAACAATTTGGGCCTATCCCATACATCAATGTAATAAGAGCCATATATAGGCTATGAAATATTTAGTACTCAAATGAAAAGTAAATAACATTGAAGTCTTAAAAATAAACAACTTCCTTAGCTTGATAGTGGCATTACCTCGGAAAGTGCGGACCTACCCAACATGGATGAATGAGAACTCCAAGTCTTCCTTCAAAGTCTCCTCAAAATCCCATCAACCACCGGAGCCTAAAATGGTTGTAATATCATAACACCACAATATTCAACATAATAACAAAGTCAATTGAATCATTATACAACAACTCACCACTAGTTCTTAGCCAAGAATTAGAGACTTAGGTAAAATTCATAACCTACTTCACCATGTAGATCAATAACTCACGAACTAGCAAAATTTATTACAATGTATCAAAATCTACTCATAATTATCATAATCACAACATAATATATTAATTCACACACTAACCAAGTCAATTGAGTCATTACTATAAAATTCAATTCAAGATCACAACCCAGAGTTTTAAGGGTAATAGGTCATCTTCTACAAACTAGACCAATCAATTAAGAAATAACAAAATAGCATTATAACACATGTTAATATATTCATAAAAATCCAAAAGAAACCATAAACAAAGAAATTCACAAGATCAATTTCGAGATTGGAAAAGACTCACGTGAAAACTCATCTTTTGAAATTAATTTGGAGGAACCATTTGGGGAAAGAAGTCCCAAAGGTGAAAGGAATCTCATACATTATTGTTTGATGAACATTGATGGATAAACTTTGGTGATTTCAGCCCTATAACCCCTTTGACCTTGTCTTTCATGGTGTTTTTTAACTTTGGAGAGAGAAAAAAGAGAGAAGGAAAAGAATTTGGCTTTGGAAAATTATGAGGGCATATGTTAGTTTAATTAGCTTAGGGTCTTTATATAGGTCATTAACCAACTTAATTAGACCTCCCTAAAATCCAAACTAATAAACTAACCACCTAATTAATTAATTTAACCAATTTAAAAACGTGCAGCAAAACAGTCCCTTGACAGATGAGACCATGACAAACGGTCCGTTTGTCAAACGACGGGTATTGTTCACTTTCGTGCTGCACACCCATCGTTTTGGTCTGAGACTTGTATAAACAGTACTCCAAGGATTTGTCTAAGTGTCAATCGACGGAAGAAATCCATGCCCTGTTGATTGGACAATGGAACGAAGGTTGCATCCGTTAGTGGGCACTCCCTTAGGAAGCCTTTGACCCCAAAATTCAAGGGTTATCCTAAATGGCCCTTGGTTGGTCCTTGGAGAATTGTGCCCAGACGGTTTTACTATGAATCAACTCTAATATGTGTTATAAACCCTTTCACCAATTTTCATCATTTTCCGACTCCTAAAACATAGTCATTAAACTAGCTTCCGGACGTCATTGACGTTCCTTGACGTTTTGATTTCTAAACTTCCTAAATGACTTATATACACTATTTATGACCTTAAAATAGTGTCTAAACCTTTCGACACCTATGTTACTCTCTAGAATACGTCTTAGACTTTCAAAGTGTTACATTATCCGCCCCTTAGAAACATTTGTCCCCGAATGACATTAAAATTTCTTAAGAGGAAGGAATAGACTCAAGACTAGAATCCCAACCAACAACAATATATTATTACACGAGTTAACACATCAATCATGACATTTACACTTAGCAATTCAAAACCTCAATTACCACACACAAGAGCTTTAATTCACAAAATGGGGAATTTCCTTCTCACAACAATAAGTAATCAACCCACCATATCGAGTCAATTATGCTAAAACTCAACTTACCAAAATGTTAAATATCATTTCTCAAAGACTCACCATATAAAAATGCACAAAATAACTCAAAACAAGAAGAATTGCAAAATTTTCAAGTCAAAACATACTTCACTGTAACTTCACTATAATGACACTATAAGATGCACATTTTTGCAAAACTTCACCAAAATTCAAGGCAATTTCAAATTTAGTTATTGTATTCATTATTAGGAAATATATTAGGAAAGCGGGACTTCATGTCAGCCTCATCCTCCCATTTTGCTCCCTCAATTAGGTGGTTTCTCCATAACACTTTTAGGGAGGCTACCTCTTTATTCCTCAACCTCTTTAGTTGACGATCAAGGATTTCAACCGGAATCTCCTTATCGGAAAGGTTATTCTTCATACCAAGACCCTCAAAAGGAAGAATAGACTCGGGATCAGCGATACACTTCTTAAGCGTAGAAACATGAAAAACCGAATGAACTGAAGTCAATTCACTATACAACCTCAACTCATATGCCACCTAAACAATCTTTTGCAAGATTTCATTGGGACCCACATAACAAGGACTAAACTACCTTTTCTTGATAAACCTAACCACCCCTTTCATAGGAAAAATTTTCAAGTACACCTTATCACCCTCTTCAAATTCTAAATCTCTTCTCCTATGATCGACATGAGACTTTTGCCGACTATAGGCTATTTTAAAGCGATTCCTTATGATGTGAACCTTCTCCGAAGTCTTATAAATCAAATCGGGACCAAAAACTGAAGATTCACCCACTTCAAACCATCCAATTGGAGATCTATATCTCCTACCATACAAGGCTTCATAAGGAGCCATAGATATAGATGAATGGTAACTATTGTTGTAAGCAAACTCCACCAAAGGCAAATGCTTATCCCAATTTCCATTGAAATCAATTATACAAGATATAAGCATATCCTCAAGGGTTTGAATAGTACATCCCGCTTGACCATCCGTTTGGGGATGAAAAGTGGTGTTTAACTTCATCTTGGTACCCAACCCTTCTTATAATAACCTTCAAAACCTAGATGTGAATTGAGCATACCTATCTGATATGATGGATAACGAAATACCGTGGTGACACACAATCTCATCTATGAAGATCCTTGCATAATCCTCCACCGAGTAAGTACATTTGACGAGAATAAAATGAGCGAATTTGGTCAACCTATCCACAACCACCCATATGGAGTCATTTTTCTTTTGTGTCCGTGGTAATCCTACCACAAAATCCATATTGATGTCTTCCCGCTTCCAAGTAGGAACTTGGATTTCTTGAAGTAAACCATAGCATTTGGTGTTCGACTTTCACTTGTTGGAAATTTGGACACTTAGAAACAAATTCCACAATGTCCTTTTTCAAACCTTCCCACCAAAACACTTCCCTAAGGTCATGGTATATCTTTGTTTAACCATGATGGATGGAGTAACGTTTCCCATGAGCATCCTCAAGAATCTAGTTCCTCAAACCATCTACATTGGGAACACATAACCTTCCTTGATACCTCAAGACACCATCCCTCCCCCCCCCCCCACAAGGATAATGACTCATTAAGCTTACCAAGAACTGATTCCTTCAACTCCTTCAATGGTTGATCAAGGTGTTGTTTGGACTTCACTTCAACCACCAAAGATGACTCGGAGTTATGATGGACCATAAAACCACCATTCGGAAAATCTTCCAATTGAACACCCAATCTTGCCAACCTATGAACATCTTTCACTAGGTCTTTCTTGACTTCATCTACATGAGACACATTATCCATGGTCATACGACTTAGAACATCCGCAACCACATTGGCCTTGTTGGCATGGTAGAGGACACTCATGTCGTAATCCTTCAACAATTCCTA
This sequence comes from Solanum lycopersicum, assembly GCF_036512215.1. Taxonomy (NCBI): domain Eukaryota; kingdom Viridiplantae; phylum Streptophyta; class Magnoliopsida; order Solanales; family Solanaceae; genus Solanum; species Solanum lycopersicum. The sequence continues at coordinate 36,791,421 of NC_090808.1, forward strand.
CCATCTTCTTTGTCGGAGATTCAACTCCTTTTGAGTAAACACATATTATAAAGGCAAATACCACGGCCTGCTAACTCGAGATTATGAGTCGGATAATTTCTCTCATGCACATTAAGTTTTCTAGAGGCATAGGCTATTACTTTCCCATGCATAAGCACACACCCTAAACCTACTCAAGATGCATCACAATATACAACACAAACCTTGGTACCCTCCGGTAAAGTCAACACCGGAGTGGAAGTAAGCCTAACTTTCAAGATTAGGAAGCTTTTCTCACATACCTCTGACCACTCATATTTCACATTCTTATGGGTCAAAGTAGTCAAGGGAATTGCAATTGACACAAAACCATCCACAAAACTTCTAATATTGGTTGGGGTCCAATTGTATAGGCCAATTTTTCACCACCTTGGTTTTTCTTGGATCAACCTCAACTCCCTCACTAGAGATGATATGACCAAGATACGCCATCGAACTCAACAAATATTCACATTTGCTATACTTGGCAAATAATTGGTTCTCCTTAATCACATGTAATACCACCCTCAAATGGTCCAAGTGTTCACCCTCATTTTTCGAATATACCTAGATGTCGTTAATAAAGACAATGACAACTAAATCTTGGTAACTTCAAAACATCCTATTCATGAGATCCATAAATGCCTCCAGGGAATTAGTGAGACCAAAGGACATTACTAAGAACTCATAGTGATCATATCTAGTCCAAAATGTCATTTTTTGGTATATCCTCACCTCTCACCCTAAGTTGGTGATATCCCGATGTCAAGTCAATCTTAGAAAAGTAGCTTGCCCTTTGGAGTTGATCAAACAAGTCATCAATCCAAGGGAGAGCATACTTGTTCTTAATAGTGACTTTATTGAGTTTGCAATAATCAATGCACATTCTAAGGGAACCATCATTCTTCCACACAAACAAAACCGGAGCACCCCATGGAGAAATACTAGGTCTAATGAAGTCTTTGTCTAGTAAATCTTTGGGTTGAGCCTTCAACTCTTTCAATTCGTCTAGAGTCATCCAATAAGGGGGAATTGAAATGGAGTTGGTATTCGGTAACAAGTCAATACCAAAATCAATTTCCCGTTCAGGAGGAATACCGGGAATGGGAGGAATTTCAGAATCTAAATCTTTGACTCTTACAATGTGATATAGACACCCTTTAGAGATCATCTTACAAGCTTTCATATAAGAAATGATACGAACTCTAGGAATAGAATTTCCCCCCTTCCACTCTAAAACGAGCTCATTTGGAAAGTTAAACTTCACCACCCTAGTTCTACAATCTATGGAGACAAAGCAAGCATGAAACCAATCCATACCCAATATGACATCAAAATCAAACATATCAAGTTCTACTAGTTCAACATAAGTAACTCTAGTGGGCAACATTATAGGACAATTTCTATATACCCTTTTTGAAAACACTGACTCACCCACCGGGGTAGACACTATGAAAGGTTTATTTAGAATATTGGGAAAAATGTCAAACTTTTTAGGTACTAGAGGAGTGAAAAAAGATAATGTTGTACTCGGATCAAGTAAAGAATATACAGCAATAGAGAAGACTTTCAACATACATGTCACCACATCAGGGGAAGTCTCTTGCTCACCTCTAGAGTAGAGAGCATAAAAGTGATTCTTCTTCAGAGCATCATTAGATATACTTGCTTGCCCTCTCTTCTTGTCTTTCCCCTTCACATTTGGGCAATCTCAAACTTTGTGCCCACTTTTACCACAACCAAAACAATTATATATTCCCTTACGAAAATCACCATAATGCTTCTTGCCACACTTTTCACTAGTTGTCTTCTTGGTTGGTGAACTAGTACCCCTTTCCAATTGATGCTTAGAGTTGGAATGAACTTGATTAGAAAACCTTTTTTGAACCTAGGCGTGTCTTGGATATCAAGCCTACCCTTTGAAGAACCACCATCAAAAGACCTTGCCTTCTTGGCATCACTACTCTTTCTCTTAGCCCTTATCTCTTCCACTTGTTGATCATAAACCATGAGACAAAAAAATTTCATATTGTCATGTAGCATAGCTGAATAACATTCCTCTTGCGAGTCATTCGACACTCCCACAACAAACAGTTCATTTCATCTCTAGGATCAAAAACCAAAGAAGGAGCATACTTTGACAAGTTAGTGACTTTAAAAGAGTATTCAAGTACATTCATACCTCCTTGACGAATGTTGATGAACTCCACCACTTTAGCTTCCCTCTTCTCCCTAAGAAAGAATCTATCAAGAAAAACCTTCTTGAAAACCTCCCAAGTCAGCAGTCCACCTCTTAAAGGCATATTGTCTCTTTATTGGACGTACCAAATCCTTGATCTTAAAAGTGGAAAATCGTCCTTCTCACTAGTAGTCAACCTTATAGCATAAAGTGTCTTGTAGATTTCATCAATGAACTCTTATGGGTATTCCTCAACCTTGGACCCATAGAAGGTAAGGTGATTCATCCTAGTGAAATCCCTCAAATGGGAGGCAATGGTGCCAACACGGGGTACAACCTTCCGATTAGCTTGGTCCATAATGGCTTGAGCTTGAGTAGAAATGGTTTGTGCTTGAGTAGTAATTGCTTGGGGAATTTGGAGAAGGGCATCCCTTATGCCACCATCCGCCAAATAAGGAATCATTAACATCTTCTTCAATAAGAGAGACTTAATTGCCTCGGGGAGGAGTTCTCGCATTGCTAATCTCTTCATCAAGTCTTCGTATCGCGTTCCTTCGAGTATTTATTGCCTATAATCACAAAAAAAGGATTAGATGCTAAGAGAACATAGAGTCAAGACTCTAGAGGCACGATATTGGATTTCCAAGAAAGTGAGAGTTTCTTAACCATCTTATAGTTTCCTATTCATAAGTGTGGCACGCTTCATAATTAAGAATATGAATCTACATAGACTTGGTTGAGATAAACGTCAACTCAAAGATGTTCAACCTCGTGCTTTGATCATATCCGGGGAACACCTCCTAGACGTAACCGGCGGCGGCGGCCTCTTTGAGGACTAAGACTAGTCTCTTAGCTTACATTGTTACATTCATGGGTTAAAAATGCGGAACTTTTTAAAACTTTTTCATTACTTCTACCTTGAGGTTTTCATAGATATCTACATACACATAATATTTATATCGAGTATACGTCGACCCTTCGTATATTGAAGATTACATAGTCTTTTACTTTTATTGCACATAGATATATAAGATATAACATGGTCTCTAATGGATGTCTCATCTCATAACCATCTAACGGGAGTATAACAATTTGGATCTAGCCCATACATCAAAGTAATAAGAGTCATATATATGCTATACAATCTTTATTACTCAAATGAAAAGGCAAGAACATAAAAGTCTTAAATCTAAAACAACTTCTTCAGCTTGATAGTGGCACTGCCCTCATAAAGTGAGGACCTACCCAACTTGGATGAATGTGAATTCCAAGTTTTCCTTCAAAGTCCTCCCAAAATCCCTTCAACCACCGAAACCTAAAATGTTTGGGAAAAAGGGAGAAAAATGGGGTTAGTGCACCACTTGCACTAAGTCTGAGACCATATGCACACATATCATGATATCATGCTAAAAAGAGACAATTCATTAAAGTATGCAATTTACTTTCAAAAGCCTTATGAACATTCAAGAAGACCATGTCAATCAATATGACATATTCATTAAGTCAAAAGCATGTACGTCACAAGACCACCAATACTAAGTCTAGTCAAGTCAACATGCATATTATATAATTGAAAACATAGTCAAGACAGCTCTGTTATAAAGTTATAATAGAAACAAGCATGAATAAGAGTTCATTATAACATAACCAAAGCAAGACAATTACCCATGAACCCTTACTAAGTCAACTAGTGCAAGAACCAAGCAAAGCTCCATAACCTTACTCAATCAAGTATACCCAACAAGAACCATGGCCAATATCTAACTTCACATAGCATATCATTTAACAGTACATATCATTATACTTTAGAAATAGAGATCAAACGCATATACATAAGTGAAACCAATCATCAGGTATCATCATCAATGTGCAAGATCATCACATACATGATACGCTCAAACTTACTTCTCAAATAAGAAGTAAAGCGGTCGTGTCAAGTAAATAACCAAGTTAGTGAGGTTGGGATCGTTCCCACGAGGAAAATAGTTTAGACTTAATTTCAATCTATTATTACTATTGTTCAGTCAATTACTTCCTTGGAAAGCAAAAATGATAAAAGGGGGTTTTCTATTTCTAAATAAATAAAAATAACTAGCGAAATTGAAGGAGACAATTAACAGCTTCAAATGTTGGAGTTTAATCAATTAATAAAAGTAACTAGGGTTTACGTGTTCCCCACAGGTTCATAACTTGATAATTCTAACTATAACAATTCTCTCCTAGTATCTTGCATGCAAAGTGATAAGTTATGTATTTCTAAATCCTTGGTCTGGCATCTAGAAAATTTCACACCGCACCTTGGTTCGGCTACGTGTGTTGCTATACTAACCCTTATCTTTACCTCATATTAAGCATCGTATTCGATATTTGACTAAGTTATTACCTCGTACTAATCAATACTAGTCTATTAGATAGTATACACTAAATCTATGTTGATAATTATTTTCCTATTATCTACCTTCTTGGTCTGGCAAGTAGCATTAGGGCGAGTTCTAACGTTGGCCATCTGTTAAAAAGACTTCTTAGCGAAAGAATTACCAATACATGCAAGACACTATTCTAGAATTATTATTTTAGCTCTTCATTGTTCGCCTATGGTTCCCACAACCCTAGTTATGGAGTTTAGTTCCCCATAGTCATAATTACAATATTCAAATATATGATATAAGAAGTCATGCACTTACTTCAATGAGAAAGAGTAAAATCCGAAAGTTCACTTGATTAATCAGCAAAAGTCACCGACAATCAATTACAAAAATCTCAAAGTAATCAAGAATCTCACAAAGAATCAAAATAATAATCAAGAGTCTCACAATAATCAAGGGTCTAATAACCAAGAGTCTAACCTCAAAAACAAGGTTTTTCGAATTATTTATAAAAAAATAAAACCTAATTAACTAAGGACTCTATTTGCTGGAAATCTGTAAAAACCCGGCTGGATCGACGGACCTCGCGACGGATCGTCGTGGTCCAACGGACCGTCATGGACTCCGTCGTCCCATACTTGTGCAAGACACTTGAACTCTTGGAATTTGGGTACTCGGAATACTTCTCTGATCTTCATGACGAACCAGCAGGACAGACCGTCATGGCTACGACAGTCCATCACGTACTCCGTAACCCCACACTTGGTTAGACTTCCCCATCTTCCTTCACCAGTTGCACTACGATGCCACCTACGAACCATCACGAGCATGACGGACCATCACAAGCTCGGTAGGTGGTACTTTTCTTTATTTCTTGCTCAAAAACCTCTGCATTTATCTTTTAGATAAATTTCCTTCAAATAAAAAGAAACTTACATAAAAATTAGCACAAAAAGGCTTTTGGACACACTAAACTTAAGAAAAAAGTATTAATAATACCGTGAAACCACGGTATATCAATACATATCATGTATAATTATAAGCATATACATATATAAGAACATCTTCCTAAGACTTCCCTCAAGGATAACTAGTGCAATGTTTAGGTAGAGTCTCATACCCCTACCTAGACTAAGTTAAACCCCTTAGGTCTTCCTAGTTAGAGTTCATTTTGTTAGTTCATTTTACCTTTTGGGAACATCTTGCTTTAATTGACATAGACCAGATGAGTTAATATGAAATTCGGTGTAATAGAACCCTACACCGAAGGAAGGCGGACTACTTGCCAATGTAGTACCAAACATGAACATAGCAACTACGTGGATCCATTCTCTAGTATTTCTATGGAGGAAACATAGTTCAAGAACTAGGAGATATAATTGGGACCCTCTTTATGATACATGCATTGTAGTCTCTAATCTCAAGATTACATTAGTGATCCTACCTTCCCTATGTGGAAAGGGACACTCCTCACTTTAGTGCACTCGGTGCTAAGATAGAGTCCCTTTTGAAATGTCTTTAATGTCTTTATTAATCATCATAACTTAATGTAGGTCATAGGGTCTATCCCTTGTATAATCATCATCATTATATCTCAATAAGAATTGCATGAAAACACCTTTTATTACAAACCTCAAATGTGAGACTAGCACATTAACATCATTATATCATAGTAAGGCATATTAGTACTTTATCACCAACCTTATATCAATACATCTTAAGCATAACGTCACAATCACATAATCAAAACATTTCAATTCAACATCATATTAACCCTATCAATCTTAATATAAGGTCTTTATTAATACAACATTATTACTTAGACACAAGTAACCATAATCGAAGTAAAGAATAGAGATCAGAAGACTCACTAAATCTCATTCACCATGCCATCATCAAGGTCTTACCATCAACCCTCAACTCAACCCAAGAATGGTTGTAATATTATCACACCACAATACTCAACATAATAAAAAGTCCAATTGAATCATTATACAACAACTCACCACTAGTTCATAGCCTAGAATTAGAGACTTAGGTCAAGTTCATAACCTACTTCACCATCAAGCTAGGTCAATTATTCAAGGACTAGCATAATTAGATTAAAATGTATCAAAAACTACTCATAATTAGCATAATCACAACGTAAGATAGTAATTCACACACTAACCAGGTCAATTGAGTCATTACTATACAATTCAATTCAAGATCACAACCTAGGGTTAAGGGTAATAGGTCATCTTCTACAAACTAGACCAATACATTGAGAATTAACATAATAGACCTAGAATACATGTTAATATATTCATAATATCTAAAATAAATCATAACCAAAGCAATTCACAAGATCAATTTCGAGATTGGCAAAGACCCACATGAAAACTCATCTTTTGAAATCAATTTAGAGGAACCCTTTGGGGAAACAAGTCCCAAATGTGAAAGGAATCCCATACCTTACTATTTGATGAAGATTTATGGAGAAACTTTCGTTATTGCAGCCCTAGAAACCGTTTGACCTTGTGTTCTATGGTGTTCTTCAACATGGGAGAGAGAAAGAAGAGAGAAGAAAGAGAGTTTGGGTTTGGGAAATTATGAGAGCTTAGGTTAGTTTAATTAGCTTAGGATCCTCATATAGGTCATTAACCAACTTAATTAGACCTTCCTAAACCACTAAATAATTAACTAATCACCTAATTAATTAATTTAACCCATTTAAAAATGTGCACCAAAATAGTCTCTTGACAGGCGAGACCACGACACACGGTTCATTTTGTCAAACGACGGCCATTTTTCACTTTCGTGCTGCACACTCGTCATTTTGGTTTAAGACTTTTAAAAACAATCCTCCAAGGATTTTTCTATATGTCTATCGACGGAAGAAACCCACACCCTATCGATTGGACAACGGATCATTGGTTGCATCCATTAGTGGACACTGCCTTCGGCAACCTTTGACCCCAAAATTCAAATTCCTCCTTTAGGGACCTTGGTTGGTCCTTGGGGATTAATTCCTGGACTTTTATACTACTAATCAATTCTAATACGTGTTAGACACCCTTCCACAAATTTTTATCATTTTTCGACTCCTTAAACTTAGTCAAATAGGCTAAGGCACACTAGCATCTCATTGAACTAGTTTCCGAACATCATGGATGTTACTTGACTTTTTGATTTCTAAAATTCCTAAATACTTATATGCACAATTTATGACCTTAAAACAGTGTATAAACTTTTGTACACCTATGTTAGTCTCTTGAATACGTCTTAGACTTTCAAAGTGTTATAGTAATGGGTTTCATGGACATGATTAGATAATGTTATGATCTTCTTTATGGTTATGTTGTGTTTATATACTTAATTAATGTCTATTTTGTGATGAATTATTGGAGAAATCGTGAATAGGTGGTGAAATCTTGGATGAATGGTAAGTTGGTTACATTGATGAGTTCTTATTGTGAAATATTCTTTAGTGGTATGGTCCACCTTAGGTTTCGGCGTTTACTTGAAGTATATTAATATGTGTATTGTTATTATGGACATGAAGGCATAGAATGTGAAATAAATAAATGATAATGTTGATGTTCATGCTGATATGCTTATTTGAAGCTTGAATTGTATCTAAGGTAGAGAGTATGTTAAATGACGTATAACGCCCCAAAACGAACTAAGGTGAACTAGAGCATCATGAGTGTTTATTGAGTTAATTTTAAGTTAAAATGAGTAACTTTAGTGTTCATAGGAAGTGTGTGAAGTTTGGTTAAGCTTGGAGGCCAAACGTCCATGACGTTCGGAAGGTGTGCCTTAGATAGCGCTTGTGTGTCTTGATGTGTTTGAGTGAGTTTTACATGTTCGTTTGAGCAAGACCCCACATAGGACCCACAAGGGGCTCTAGATGAAGGGCCCAAGACTTGGACCAAACTACCAAAGAAGTGACCAAACGACGACCCTGAGGATTGTCTGTTAGTCCACCAAAGGCACATAGACCTAGGGCGTCAATTGGGATCTAAGTTTCTACCCACGAGACCCCACCAACGGTCCATTGATGCACACATGGTCCATTGGTTAGATCTCGTCTGTGAGGTCTACAAAAACTGTTAAGTGGACTGCCTTAGCTTGGGGTGTTTTGGTAAATTCACCCCAAGTCTTTTATGACCCAAGGATGTCAGTTTTAGGGTTTATTAGGTATATTAAAGTGTTATAAACCTAAGACCAAATTTTAGACCTCTCTTTCTAAAACCCAAAACCACTTTCTCTTAGAATTCTCTCTCAAGTGTCCATGGAAGCTAGAAGTCAAGAAATGTTAGAAGGGTTGTTGATGGTTGTTTCTTCATCAAAAATCATTGGTAATTCTTCAATGTGAGGTATGGTATCCATCCTTGAACTCTCTTCCATTCAAGGAGTCCCTTCTAATGAATTTCCAAAATAAGTTTTCAACCTAGTTTCTCTATCTTCAAATCTAAATATGGGTCTTCCATGAAAACGTTTGTAATGACTTAATAATGGTATCCCTAATGTTATTTGACAATTTTAAGGTTAAAACTTCAATGAAATCATGTTAAATATTTTCATCAAACTTTGACTTAAGGATTATTCTTGTTAATTACTTTATAAAACTTGTAATAAGAGGTATGTTAAGGATTATGTATAAAGGTCTTATATGATTATGTGAATCATATAAGATATGTGATGTGATGAATGAAGTTCTAAGCATGTATAGGAGTTAAATATGAATGAAGTGAAGCTTATGTGAAAGGTGTGCTCCCACGTACACACACTCACACTTGAACGAATAAATGAACTAAGTCTTAAAGGGGTATTTTTTGTGTGTTGAGATAAATTGTTTAGTAGCAAACCCACTACATTCCATGAGCTCTCTAAGATAGGTTGGAGGATGAATGCCCTTTGTGAGTTGAGATGTGGTGTTCACTAGTTATCCTTAACCTATACTCTATAATGTGAGAATCCTTAGCACCAAGAGGATATGAAAAAACAGGTGGATTACACTTCGTGAGTTAAGATGTTGTATTCCAATGAACCTCTTGAGATGAGTACTCCTCGTTAGTAGAGAATGAGTTACTTATTAGCAATCTCCTTATCCCTTAGCTATGCACCCGCATAAGTATAGCTATTGGGAAAGCCATGTAAATGCTAAGAGAATGACCTCATTCTAGGCAAGCGACGATCCCTCATCTGATAGGGGTTAATATCGGGATTCCAAGTCTAGCTCTCATGGTCTATGTCGGTTAAGCTACTACCACAAAAGAATTTATTGAACTAAGTCTTCTAAAAGAACGTACTACTTAGGGTAGGTGGTGGTATGGGACGCTATCTACTCATTGCACTAAGTAGGACCTTCCGAAAGGGAAGACTTGGTGCCAAACCTTATAACAGAAAGTACTACTTAGGGTAGGTGGTGATATGGGACGCTATCTACTCATTGTACTAATTAGCCATTCCGAAAGGGAAGAACTTGGTGGTTTGTTGGGTGTCTTTTAATGTCTTGCCATTGATTGAGGGGATTGTTTCTCCCGAGTTGAATAAGTCGAAACGCGTAGTCTTGAGGATTGCTTTGGTATGTATTGAAGGAGGCATATGCACACTTCCTTCATGTCTTACCTTAGTGATTCTTAGCATAATCTCGAGGTAGGGAAACTCTTACGGAAAATGAGTTCAATTTCTCTTTTGCTTGGCCTTGGAAGTTCACTCATTTAGAATAGGATAGTTCATTGTAATTGCTCAAGTTGAATAAATTGTGAATGCTTTAAATTATTTATTGTAAATGCTCAAATGGTTTCAATGAAAAGGCTTAGTTAGTTCACTGTAATGTTAGATTTGAGTTCAATGTAAGTTTTGGAAGTTACTGTAAATGGTCTCTTTTGGTTTAAAATTATGGAAACTCTTATCTAAGTGTTAAATGACGGTTCTTATGATATTTTGCTTCTAAGTTCATGAATGTTTTACTCAATTGGCACGAAATGGTATTTTACTAAAATGTCTCTTTTCGCATGTTTTTGCATATGCCATACTTAGTAAATTATTTGTAGTAACCTCATACTTTTCTATACTATAAGTATAGGTTTGAAGCATTTCGAAGGTTGAAGTATAGAAGGTGAAGCTTGAGAAAGTTCCTCTCAAAACAAAGTATGTACTCACATATTTGAGGGCATAGTTTGTTTCTTAATTTCTTAGTTAAAGAATTATTATGTATTTCTTTTCAAATGTAAAGGGTCGTGTCCCTAGTTTATTTATGTCGTGTCTTTATGTTTGTCTTGAGACGATGAGATTTTCTTAGTAGTTATGAAAGATTTCCATTATGTTAAATTATTCGTGAAAAGTTTTAATCTGCACTACTTTTCATGTCTTATTAAATGAACGATATTTAAAGGGCTTGTACAAGACCCCAAAAGGTCAAGTACGCCCGATCACGAAACGAGGGTTCTCCCTAACTTCTAAGGGTACTTTTGAATCGTGAAAGACTTGATATCAGCGCATAAGGTTTTGGGAAATAGTTTAAGATCTAAAAGTCTTAGAAGCCACGTCTAGTAGTATCTTGGTCAGTGATGTGAGTCGCAACTCATCCATGGACAAGAGGCTATAGGACGATAGAGTTTCACTTTCTTCATTACTCTTGAATCGTGCCATAGAACTTAACTTCATAAGGTCTCTCTCTCTTGTGTTTCCTTGTCCGGTGGTCTTCTAGGTGTGATTGCTTGGAAGAGGAAATGTTTCTAAGTTTGAGGGAGAGAAAAGGTGAGTTTTGATATTATGATGGTTTTGTGGCTAGAATAGTAGATATGAATGTATGTTTTGAAAATTGTGATGTGATGCCATTTATGCCTAGGTGTGAATTATGTGATTGAAAGTATTGTGATGAGAAACTTTGTAGTAATGTAGCTCTAAGTATGGTAAGAATGATAATGATTGAATAAAGTGCCTTTGAGAGAAAATGAGTTATCTTGTGATTATGTTCAATGATGATAGAGATGCTTTAAGGTGTAAATTTGGGAAATGTTGAGAGAAGGTGGGAGATTCTATAGAAGTTGAAGGCAACTTTCTTGTGTGACTAATGTTTCATAGTTGTTCTTGTTATTGGTGGGTGTTGTGGTGTAAGCTTACACTAAGATGGAGATGTAGTATGAATATATAGTGAGGAAGTTTTGTTCCATAAAATTGAGTTAAGTGAAGCCTAAGAGTTGAATAAAGTGATGTATAAGAGAGTCTGTTTAGGCTTGAATCCAAAAAGGGAGGTGTTATGCTTAACTTGTAAGATTGATGTTTAATCTTGATGCTCATGAGTTGAGGGTAGTGTGAGTTCCTACCTTGTGAGAGGCATAATGGCGCTTTGAAGTATGAGACCTTGAACATGACTTTATTCTAAGTTGGGGATTATGAATGTTAAGAAAAATTGCATGTAATGTAGTTAGTCCAAGAGAATCCTCAAGGGTCACTAAGTGGGAGTGATAGTATGGGATGCTACTCTCACATTGCACTTAGTGAAACTTACCTAGACTCTTTGGAGTAAATTAGTATAGTCTTGTCTCTCACATTGTCATGCCATCTTGCTAAATTTGCTTGAAAGGTGCATTATGGAAATTTTAAGCATGTGAGATAGTGAAGTTTCGAAGCCACTGTAAAGGAGTCCAATTTTTGAGGAAATCACATTTTTCTTAAATTATGGTTTCAATGTGTTATAAAATGAGATTATATGATTTTATAGTTCATGTGATCATGCCTTCTTGATAAATTTCTCAAAGAATGAAAATTTGAAATTTTAAGCATGCTTAACAGTGTTACAATGATATTCATTGTATGTTTTGTGGATTTTGAGAATATTTATTTTGTCTTGAATCGAAGTTTCAATGTATGAAAAGTGTTGTATATGACCATGTTTAATGTTGGAGAAGTTAGTTCCTAAATAAAAGAAGGTTAAGGGTGAGTTTTGAAAATTTTGAAGTTTTGCAAAGAGCTGCTTATATGCTAAGTGTTTTAAAAATGTGAAATGGTGTTCCTTGCTAGTTGATGCCTTGATTTTGAGTGTGTTGACCATGATTGTAATGTTTTATGTGATGCAAAGTGAGTTTTTGTTGATCATGAAGTTTTACACTATGTTTGGATCATTGTTATCCATTGTTTTGTATTGTATCGTTATTATACCTATAATGTTTGTTTTGATTGTTACTTAAAATGTATTGTACTGTATTGTTAAATTTCGTTGTTACGTAACAATGGAAACCCCTATTTTATGGAACAACCAATTTGGTGTGTTCCCATTGTTACTTAATTTCTTTTTCCAATTATATCTTTACATAATATTTCAAGATACCATTTTATCCTATACCTTAATTATTTAAATCTAGTCAAACCTCCTAACCTAGAATAATTTAGGATATTTAAGTAAATTTATAAATTATAATACAATACGATACAATCAAACCAAACAATTTAAATGTTACTGAACAATAACAAACAATACAATCTAATCATACATTGTATCTACCATATAATACAGTACAATACAAAACAATACATTATGAAACAAAGATTATCAATGATCCATACAAAGTGTTAGTGTCATTTGAGGTTGAATCTTATTCTAAATGGGGGAGAATGTAGCGCTCAAAAACGAACTAAGGTGAAATAGAGTCTCGTGAGTGTTTCTTGAGTTAATTTGAAGTTAAAATGAGTTACTTTAGTGTTCTTAGGCAGTGTGTGAAGTTTGGTTAAGTTTGGAGGTCAACCGTCCGAAAACGTCCATGACATTCGGAAGGTGTGCCTTAGATAGCGTTTGTGTATCTTGATGTGTTTGAGTGAGTTTTACGTATTTGTTTTCCTTGAAACTGATGTGGGATGTTCCTAAGACCTAGAAGACTTAGTTTAGGGGTTTAACGTCCGAGCACGACCACACATAGGACCCACAAGGGGCCCTCGATGAAGGTCCCAAGACTTGGACCAAATTGCCAAAGCAGTGACCAAACGACGACCCTAAGGACGGTCCATTGGTCAACCAACGGTCCGTCGACCTAGGGCGTCGATCGGCTCTGCAAGTCAGGGTGGACAGGATCCATTTGGAGCTAAGTGTCAACCCACGAGACCCCACTAACGGTCCGTTAATGCACAGACGGTTCGTTGGTTAGGTCTCGTTTGTGAGGTCTGCAAAAACTATTAATTGGACTGCCTTTGCTTGGGGTGTTTTGGTAAATTCACTCCAAATCTGTTATGACCCTAGGACTTTAGTTTTAGGGTTTATTAGTTATGTTAAAGTGTTCTAAACCCTAAGACCAAATTTTAGACCACTCTTCCTAAAACCCAAAACCCTTCTCGTAGAATTCTCTCTCAAGTGTCCATGGCAGCTAGAAGTCAAGAAATGTTAGCAAGGTTGTTGATGGTTGTTTCTTCATCAAAAATCATTGGTAGTTCTTCAATGTGAGTTTATGGTATCCATCCTTGAACTCTCTTCCATTCAAGGAGTCCCTTCTCATGAATTTTCAAAATAGGTTTTCAACCCTAGTTTCTCTATCTTCAAATCTAAATATGGGTCTTGCATGAAAACGTTTCTAATGACTTAATAATGGTATCTCTAATGTTAGTAGATGATTTTAAGGTTAAAACTTCAATGAAATCATGTTAAAGTTTTTCATCAAACTTTGACTTAAGAAATGGGTTATATGAGCATGAATTGGTAGTCTTTGAGATTTGATTTCTTATGGTTGTTATTGTTGTTTAGACACTGTCCAAAGGGATAATTAATGATGAATTATTGAATAAAATGTTATAGGTTATGAAATCATCAATTAAAGGGTAAGTTGGTTATGTTGTTTAGTTTCAATTTCGAAATGATTTTGAGTGGTATGGTCCACCTTCTTGGTGGTTGTATTTATTTGAATTGTATGAATGTAAAGTTACTAGTTTATTGTGATTGAGGGTATTAAGGCTTGTTATGTGAAGTAAGATGATAAATATGCTATTCTTGTAAAATATGTCTTATGAAGTGATTAAGTGAAGTAGACTATATTGTATGTTTGAATGAAGTTATTCTTGTTAATTATTTTATGAAACTTGTTATGAGAAGTATGTTAAGGATTATGTATAAAGGACTTACGTGATTATGTGGAGCATGTAAGATGTATGATGTGATGAATGAAGGTCTAAGCATGTATAGGAGTTAAATATGAATGAAGTGAAGCTTATGTGTAAAGGTGTACTCACATGTACACACACCTCACACTTGAATGAATGAGTGAATGAAGTTAAGTTAAGTCTTAAAGGGGAGTTTTGGGGTGAACACTCTTCGTGAGTTGAGATGAAGTGTTTAGTAGAAACCCCACTACATCCCATGAGCTTTCTAATATAGGTTGGAGGAGGAATGCCCTTTATGAGTTGAGATGCGGTGTTCACTAGTTATCCTTAACTTACAGTTTATAATATTGAGAATTCATGGGAAGTTATTCCTAGTACCGAGAGGATATGAAGGAGAGGTGGATTACACTTTGTGAGTTGAGATGTTGTATTCCAGTGTACGTCTTGAGATGATTACTCCTCGTTAGTAGAGAATGAGTTACTTAGTAGCAATCTCCTTATCCCTAAATTATGCGCCCGCAGAAGTGTAGCTATTGGGAAAGACATGTAAATGCTAAGAGAATGACCTCATTCTAGGCAAGTGAGGATCCCTTATCCAATAAGGGTTAATATCAGGATTCCAATTCTAGCTCTCATGGTCTATGTCGGTTAAGCTAACTCCCACAAAAGAATTGATTGAACTAAGTCTTCTAAAAGAACGTACTACTTAGGGTAGGTGGTGGTATGGGACGCTATCTACTCATTGCACTAGGTAGGACCTTCCGAAAGGGAAGACTTGGTGCCAAACCTTATAAAAGAAAGTACTACTTAGGGTAGGTGGTGGCATGGTACGCTATCTACTCATTGTACTAAGTAGTCATTCCGAAAGGGAAGACTTTGGTGGTTTGTTGGGTGTCTTTTAATGTCTTGCCATTGATTGAGGGGATTGTTTCTCCCGAGTTGAATAAGTCGAAATGGGTAGTCTTGAGGATTTCTTTGGTGTGTATTGAAGGAGGCATATGCGTACTTCCTTCATGTCTTACCTTAGTGAGTCTTACATAATCCCAAGGTAGCGAAACTCTTACGGAAAATGAGTTCAATTTTTCTTTTGCTTGGCCTTGGAAGTTCACTCATTTAGAATAGGATAGTTCATTGTAATTGCTCAAGTTGAATAAATTGTGAATGCTTTAAATTATTTATTGTAAATGCTCAAATTGTTTCAATGTAAGGTCTTAGTTAGTTCACTGTAATGTTAGATTTGAGTTCACTGTAAGTTTTGGAAGTTACTGTAAATGGTCTCTTTTGGTTTAAAATTATGGAAACTCTTATCTAAGTGTTAAATGATGGTTCTTATGATATTTTTCTTCTAAATTCATGAATATTTTACTTAATTGGCATGAAATTACATTTTACTAAAATGTCTCTTTTCGCATGTTTCTGCATATGTCATACTTAGTGTATTATTTGTACTAACCCCATACTTTTCTATACTATTAGTATAGAAGGTTTAAGTCTAGAAGGTGAATCTTGAGAAAGTTTCTCTCAAAACAAAGTATTTCCTCACATATTTGAGGGCATAGTCCGTTTCTTAATTTCTTAGTTAAAGAATCATTATGCATTTCTTTCAAATGTAAAGGGTTGTGTTCCTAAGTTACTTATGCCGTGTCTTTAAGTTTGGCTCGTGACGATGTGATTTTCTTAGTATTTGTGAAAGTTTTCCTTTTTATTAAATTATTCATGAAAAGTTTTAATTCTGCACTACTTTTCATGTCTTATGAAATGAACGGTAGTTAAAGGGCTTGTACCAAGACCCCAAAGGGTCAAGTACGCCCGGTAACGAAATGAGGGTTCTCCGTAACTTCTAAGGGGTACTTTCGGGTTGTGACATGAATGTGTATATGAGAAGCATGTTAAGGTGTTAAATGTGATAAATGAAGATTTAAGCATGTTTAGAAGTCAATGATATGAGAACGGTGATTATGTGAAAAGGTGTGATCACATGTACAAACACACTCACACTTGAAATTAATGAATGAAGCTGATGAATATGAATGGGTGTTTGTAAGGTGGACACTCTTCGTGAGAGAGATAAAGTGTCTAGACCTTTCCTTATTCTTCCTAAAAGACTAATAAATAAAAAAGGGAGTTTTGTGGTGACCACTCTTTGTAAGTTGAGATGAAGTGTTTAATGGCAACCTCACTATTCCTAAGAGCTTTCTAAGATAGGTTGGAGGTTGGATACCCTTCGTGAGTTGAGATGTGGTGTTCCAATGAAACCTCTACTGATAAGTACCCTTCATGAGTTTAGATGTAGTTCTAGTTGGCTATCCCTTAACCTATAGTAAATGAATGTTTAAGACTCCGTGGGGGAGTTATGATTAGCAACGAGAGGATACAAAGAAGAGGTGATTACACTTCATGATTTGAGATGTTGTACCCAATGTACCTCTTGAGATTAGTACTCCTCTTTAGTAGAGAGTGAGTTACTTAGAAGCAATCTCCTTATCAATTAACTATGTTCCTACATAGGCATATCTATTGGAGATTGCATGGAAAGGCTAAAAGAATGACCCTACCTTAGGCAAGTGGGGATCCCTCATCCAATAGGGGTTAATATTGGGATTCCATGTCTAGCTCTCATGGTCTATATCGTTTAAATCCATACCCCAGAAAAGAATGTAATGAACTAAGTCTCCTAAAGAGTGCACTACTTAGGGTAGTGGTGGTATGGGACGCTATTTATCCATTGCACAAGTAGACACTTGAAATGGGAGTCTTGGTGTGTCTTTGTCTTTAATGTATGAATGTGTTATTATTTAATAAAATGAAGTTATGTGACTTAATGTCTAATGTTAAGAAAGCATGTTAAAGTTATGTCTTGTATAATGAAGTTTACGAATAATGAATGTGGTGTACCTAATCTCATGGAATCCTCAAGGAGCACAAAGTGGAAGTAATAGTATGGGATGTTATTCTCACATTGCACTGTGTAAATTGCAAGTCCAGTTGGGAAAGGGCACTTATGTGAAGTCTTTAAATGTAAGTATGTATCTCAAATGACTAGTTATGGAGTGTGGACTTGTTACCCATGCGAAGTAAGCCTATAATGGGTAGTCTTGAGGATCACTTAGGTGTGCATCAAAGGAATTGTATGGGCGGTTTCTTCATGTCTTACCTTAGTGAGTCTTATGATAACCTTTATTAGGGAAACTTCTAAGGAAATGAGTTAACCGTGACTTGAAGGTTTGAGTTCATTGCAATGAATTGGGTTCACTGTAAGGCTTCTTAACTTCACTGTAAAGTGGTCCTTTGTGTTAAAATTACGGAAGTTCTTTTTTATGTGTTAAATGATGATCTATATGTTATTTTACTTCTATATTCATGAAAGTTTTACTTAATTGGCATGAAAGCTTATTTCTACTAAAACGTCCCTTTTGCGTGTTTTTGCATATGTCATACTTAGTACATTGTTTGTACTAACCCCATACTTTTCTATACTTTATAAGTATAGGTTGGAGGCAAGTTGAAGACTAGAAGGCAAGCTTGGGAATCTAATCTCTCAAGTTTAAATATGTCTTCATATATTTGAGGGCATAGTTCTATTTCTTTAGTTTTTACTATTAAGACTTATTCTGTATTTTCATTCAATGTAATAGGTCGTGTCCCTAAGATATTTAAGTTGTGTCTTTAAGATGGCTTGTGATGATGAGACTACTCTTTAGTATGTATATAAAAGTTATTTCTTATTATAATTGATGTCATGAAAAGTTTTAATTCCACACTACTTTTCATGTCTTATGTAATGAATGATAGCTAAGAGGCTAGTACAAGACCTCCGAAAGGTCAAGTACGCCTTGTTCCGACCCAATTGTTTCCCTTACTTCTAGGGTGCACTTGCAGGTTGTTACACTTAGTAAGTCTCTTCATGGGCGGTGGTCCATACTACTGGCCGTGAACCTTAAGGCAGTGGCTTGCCAAGGTGTGACAGCCTTGGCCCCTTGGCTTAGGCTTGCCCTTTTTTCCATGGCACTTACCCTTCCCATGATCAACCTAAATTTAAATGGTCTTCCATGCTACAAAGTGTAATACGTACTGACGTTCAATCGCTAAACCTTTCATCCTAAATATGTAAAGTCTCTTCTACAACTCTAATACTCAACATCACGCTCTATAACACTAGCTCTTGTCTCTTGTTTAATCTACTAATCTACGCGGTGTTACATGAACAAAAATAAAGTGCTAATTTGAGGGAACTCTAGACAGTGTGAACAAATTGAAGCAAGAGAGTGAAGTCACCCAAAGAGCTCTTAAATATCCTAAGGCGAGACCTTTAAATTCTAGTATAACATAATAGATACAATATTCAAAGTATCTTTCCTCCAAACTTGCAATTAAGGTGGCTAAACTTTACATGTAATTGAAATAAACAAGGACATCATTACAGTGGAACGTTGATGAGACAAAATGTGGTGCATTGCTTTCAGTTGGTGAAGTTACCACTACTAGAATATCTTAAATGTGATTTAAGAGTATAAGTTATCATACACTGCTTATATAGTTCTTCATTTGTGATTGTGATTAATAAGGAGCTAACTTTGCGATGGTCAAAAGTAAGGTCAAGTATGAAATGTTATATGCTAATGAGTCGAAAAGTAAAGAATGCAACTACTATGTGAAAGTTAAAATAGTTGAAGAACATGCATAAACACTTCTCATTTGTTGTAACTTATCTGTTTCTAACCTCTCACACTCTTAGATCTCAACTTCCTTTTAAGTTGTTATTTTGAACAATTTATGCTTTATTATTTCTATAATGATCACACGAAGTGTGAGCAAATAATATTTGTGTACCAATAGTATGTACTCGCATGTGGTACTGGGATCATGTTACTCAAATTAACCACAAAAATCAACCAATTCCCTTATACAAGGAATGCTACCAAACCTTGCTTTTCTTTTAAAAGATTCTTCAGTTATTTTAATGCTTTATCGGGGGAAATGATATGATATCATTCACAATCAAAATTTCCACATATAAGATATTATTGCTTTGTTCTGAATGACAACTTGTCACAACCCAATGTAGAACGGTGGCCGACCAATGGAAAAGAATCCTAAAGCAAGCCTTAACCAGAAATCTACATAAAATCGGACAAAATTTTCTCTATTTTTGGACCTATCCTGAAATTATTTGTATCAGAAATTAATAACGCAACCAACCAATCTCATCACTAATCCACCTTAATCATCAATCCACTGTTCGAAGAGTAACAATACTAATTCAAACTCCAAAACATAAGAAGTCTCATACTAGACACAATTTTACAGTACGAAAGAATACTCATAACTTCTAATAAAAGAAATGACTATGGAGCGACTCTGAAAATTTCAAGAAATGTCTATAACAACTAATAAGCTTGTTGTCCACGCGAACAAGTGTGGTATCACAAGAAATTATCAACTTGTAAGCTCTAGACAAGGTAGTCCTTACCAATGTCGCCTGCCTTCTCTGTAGCGAGGAGTGAGATGCTATCTCACTGAGTAATAACACTTAAACACAACCATTTTAATTAGGGACAAGTTAATAAAAACATGTTAGTACGATAATTAAATGGTGAAGTAATGCTCTTTAAGAAATCATAATAATATCCATCTTATGTGCCTCATATAAGCAAAATTAATGTAAACACATAATAGTAAACTCAGAAAAATATTTACATATCAAATCTTGTAGCTGTAAACTTAGAAAACACTTCCATATCAAATACTTTCATAACAAATCTTATAGCTGTAAACTTAGAAAATACTTCATATCAAATACTTTTATATCAAATTTTATAGTTGTAAAACTCAGATTACACTTCCATATCAAATACTTTCACATAAAATCTTATAGTTGTAAACTCAGAGAACACTTTCATATCAAATCTTATAGGGTTTGCAAGGATGAATCATGTGATCTGTGTGGCATTTTCTTTAAGAAGTAACTAATAAGAGTTAAATATTCATATTGGTAGATCCCTACTCGAGGGGTATCAGTAACGATATACTAGTTTTACATTCCCACTAGCAAGGGCTTTATCATCAATCGATAATTACAAGGTGCACCAGGTCTAATGTACTTGTCGTTAGCTACACGATTCATCAAGGTCTACTCCCATTTATATTCTTCTTGTGATTTAGTAAAAACATTTCAAAATCGAACAAATCATTTAAATCTTATCGAATCATATCCTTTCAAAGTTTCACATTTAGTAAAAGACTTGCCCCACATGCAAATTCAAAATAGTCGGTAACACATTTACTTATCAACCATGTAAAAATTATGAAAGTTATAAAACATCAAATTGTGGTAAGATTACTAATTACAATACTTGTGTTGATATACCAAGCTTGTCACCTCAAGCAACCCGTAAGTATTCCTCTATCTATAATCACACCATGATAATCTCGTACGACTTTCTTCATTTAGGCTATAATTCATACTAAATTCAGAATACCCAACCCTCGAGGTTTCATGATAGACTCTCAATCTGTAATTTATATTAAATAGGTGCTACAGATCCAGCTAAACAACATCATTGATGAATGATTCACAATATAATAAACAAAACTAACCTCAATGTAAATTAACTCTTCTTTTGTTTATGTTGACCTATAAAATATTATCCAAATATTAAACATACTCAGTCAAATCATAATACTTTAATAAATTCCTCTATCTTATCGACCCTTATTTCTCTAACTTGCAATCCCAATTCGATAGTCATGAAATCTACGAATTTAAATATATAACTAACTTTATAAATTTACCTGATTTTCTCCTTATCTCTTTGCTTAACAGCCTTAAGCAATTGATTTTTCCTTCTTATCATTACTTCATCGGAAAGAGAGGTTGAAGAAAAGTCTCCCCTCTAAGTTCTTCAGTTGAATTCTTTGCTTTTCTTTCTACATATGTCCCCTCTCCTTTTCACGCTTCCTCTCTTTCTTATTCAAAATTTTCTTTTTCTTCTTGGTGATGTACGCAGCGAACCCCTCTTGATCCCCATTATCTTTTTTTATTTGTTGCCAGGTACAACTTTTCCTATAGGGTTATAGCCCAATTTTTTTAAACAACTCCATTAGGTCAATATAAAAACAATTCAACTTAGTTCTTTTTAAAATAGTATCAAATGACATATATGCCCTTATTATATATTTTTATATAGGGTATTACACACCTAAAAACTACATATTACCTTCTTTTTATTCAAGCTACAATATTGACACACATGTAGCCTCTCCAAAAAAAATAGTGTAAGTCAAACAAATAAATGTTATTTTACCAGCTAAAGTTGCATGTGACATAACAATAAAGAAAAAAAGTCATTCAATAATTATCTCTTCATGAAACAATTATATAAAAACATTAAGAATGTGGACATAACTTGAACTTTGGTAAGTCTCAAAATGATGCATGATGAAAATCGTAATTTATGTATTCTCTGGCATATATCCTGAAATATCATTTGATCGAATGAATAATACGTTATTACATCAAACTAAGAGGTATGAACTTTTGTATTGACAAGTACTTTGAAGTACACAACAATTCAATTAAGATGAGAACGTTCACTCTTGGGCAATTTACTTCACTTAATTCATAATCATGTACTTACTCTCTTATTAATTGAATTGTTAAGTATTTAACACCCTGTAAGAAAATAAGATTCAGACATGAATTGGGTATAACTTTCTTTTTTACCCTTATTAATTATGGTCAAATTTATGATTTAAATAACTAAACAGTAATTATTAGAGGTGTGCATCAGTCAATTCAGTTTGGTTTTTATGTATTATCAGCTAAGTTTATCGGTGTTTCATTTTTAAATATGCTAACCCAATAATAAACCAATAAGATATTCTTTATAGATTTTTAGTTTATCGGATTTTGATCATTACCGGTTCGATTTTTGGTCTACCCAATAAGAAAATGTCCGTAAATATTATGTGACTTTTTCACTTCTCTAAATGTTTTGATATAGTGAAACAAGAAAGATAATTATAAATTGCATCAATGATAGAAAATATAGTACGAAAGCTATAATTACATGTTACCAACAAAATATAGTATTAATTTTTTTTATATTAATCAAATTACAAACCTTTAAAAACTTGCAAATGCTACAACCTACTATTACAAACTAAAACTAAATTAAAAAAATCCAACAAAATAAAAATTGAAACAAAAACTAGAATCAAATAACTACAATTGTGAACCCCTTACTTTAATATTTAAGTTTTGAATAAACAGTAAAAACTAGTAAAGCTGCCTAGTGTGAAGGTTGTCAAGTACTAATAATTTGATATGGTTATAGTATCTAATTATATATGAAATTATTATTATTTAATAATGAGCAAGGATAACATAATAAATTGTTACGGTGTTATTGTGTATGATTTTGCCTAATATCCTAATAATAAAAATCAATATCGAACCTATAACCCAATAATTTTTTTATAAACCCATTAAAAACTCAATATACAAATAACCCAATAATATTTTTTTGTTCGATTTATCGGTCGGTTCAATTTTTACAGACCCCTAGTAATTATAATAACTAATGAAGGATAAAATTGAAATCTTTTTATGAAGTGATGATTACATAAGTGAAGGTATGTTATTTAATAATTACCATTTTTAAGTATACTTTTAATTTATTACCATTTTTGTCAACTTTTAGCAATACTTAAAACAATTTTAAAACAACTTTAATACATATTTAATGCAACACTAATTCATAATGCAAGCTTCAATTTAAAATTTTTCTTACAACTTACATAGTCATGCAAATGAATTGTAACTATTTTTAGTACACATTTAATACTTTTTTCTCACCACTTATAATTTTTATATAATGCAAATGAATCATAAATAGCATTTTAACACACATTTTGTAATGATATACACATTATAAATTTCATAATGTTCATACATAATACCGTTAATAGTACTTAATTAGAAAACAAAAAAATGGTCTGAATTCTTATAGTAAACTAATCATCTTCTAAAACAAAATGCTAAAAAAAGATTTTATTTCTTATTCTTTATTCTTTATCAATCATAAGGCCTAACATTTTTGCAAGTCTTCATATTTGTGATCTTGTTGTCCACAGTTTATTTTGAATGGAACTCTTTTTTTAAAAAATTACTTATTTTAAATATACTCTGTAATTCGTAAACTACATAAAACTTATAACAATAATTAATTTGACAAGTAATCTAATTGTAAAAAATGAAGAGACATAATAAACGGTCAAATGAATTAAATTTGAACTAAAAATGTATTACACTCATATTAAAGTTGAATTAGAAGCGAATTAAACATGAATGCAAAATGTAGCAAACGAAAGAGCACTATGCAATTTGTAAACTGAATGAAACTTATATTAATAATGAATTAAAAGTAATTCAATCATAACAAATCAATCAATAGACTGCAGAATGAGTTAACTTGTTCTAAAAGTGCATTACACAAATATTAAAGTTGAATTAGAAGAGAGAATTATGGATGGATAAAAAAATATAATTGATGAACGCCAAACAATAATCTATAGAGTGAATTAAGTTTATATCAATAATAAATTAAATAAGTAATCTAATAGTAACAAATACTAAACTACAAAATGAATTAAATTGCGTTAAAAGTGTATTACACAATATTAAAGTTGAATTAGAAGATAAATTAATAATGAAAAATTAACTAATAAAAGACAAGTCAATAATTTATAGACTGAATTAAATTTGTATTATTAATGAATAAATTATGTACTATAAGTGTCTTATAAATTATTTTGGTTTGTATCTCTAAGAAAATGAGTGATGTTTGCAATTTTGATTGTGCCTATGTTATGAATGTATTACAAGTGTTTTTCTTAAATTATTTTGGTTGATCTCACTATAAAATAAAATGAGTGAAGTTTATAATATATATTACAAATGTATTGTTCACGATTTTAATACAATTTAACAATTATGATACATATCTAATACAACATTAATACAATTGTGATATAGTTCCACAGACTTCACTTTTTTCGAGTTTCAATATGATTTTTCTCCTAAAATCAATTGTAAACTTAATCAAACCCTCTCAAAACTAAGATATAAACTCCAAACGACATTTTAATTATTTGCAAGAACTGTCTATCCAAATTAATCACAAATTCGTAAAATTCAAATAATTGATTCAAAATTTGAAGCATTATAATGACCATCAATGGTAAACTCTTGCTTCCATTATTTTAAAGATCTGCAATTTCTGCTTAAAAACTTGAGTTTTGTACAAATTTTTTTGTTTCTTTATTCATCTTTTATTCGGATAAAATAGTGACATACGAGAAAAAACTGATTGAGGTTGATTATTTAGATGGAAAGCTCAAAGAAGAAAAAGAAAAAAAAAGGAGGGGGGGGGGGAGAAGATAAAAAAAACGCAAAAGGAATAGAACAGAAAAAAAAAGAAACAGAGAAGAAGTATAGGAGTAAAAAGACAGAGAGATAAAGAAGCAGAACAATGAAAAAAGAAAAGGAAAAAAAGTTGAGAAAGAGGTGACGACTGTATTATTTTCTTAATTTTAAAAATATTGTATTTAATTAAGAAGAAAATTATATTGACATATATTATAAATATTTTTAAAATATAACATATTTATGTGATTTATCCATTCATAAATGTAATAATGAAAATTGATTGAAGATAAGTTAATTTGAAAAAACAAAAACGCGAAAACATAATAAATCAATTAATTTAAAAGGAAGTGGGTTGTGGGGAAAATTGTAATCCGCAACAAGGGCAGGGACAAAAGGTGGGAAAGGAAAAACGGAGAGAAATTTGGGGCAAATAAATGGGTTGGTGGTGACGGCAGCGACACGACTGCGATTTTTTTAGATTTGATCGGAGACACATAGTTGTCATCTTCATCAATCTAAGATAAAAATGCAAGGTAGCATCTATTCGAGGTGTTTTAGGGGTAGGGAGTTGTTGCTCCACAAAGCACAAAAAATGATTTTGAATTACATCCCTTCTCGCCCTTTACCTTCCCAACTACTAAACCCTCCAAATTATCGAACTCATCTTTCAACCATTAAACGATACCCATACCCATGGGATTCTTCAAGAACCGGTTTCAAACAAATCAAGGCATTCATTTCTGAGTTTCCTGCTAAAAACCCTGTATGTATGTCTTTTTATTTTTATTATATGAAAAAAGAAAAGAGTCCTCTCCTTTTTTGTCTTTGATTGACTATTTCTGGTTTAAAGGATGGAAAATCAAATGGGCATGCCATGTTTTCAACATCTTCAGCTGGCGAAAAAAAGCCTCTCCTCAACAAGGAACAAACTCAGCCTGCAACGGAAGCCGATCAAATATCTAATGCCAGAATTATAAGCACTCTCGCTAAATACTTGTGGATGAAGGATAATTTTGAGTTCCGCTTTCGCGTTATTGCTGCCTTGACTTTACTAGTTGGTGCAAAGGTGTGACAATTGTTGTCTTCTAGTTTGCTTTATTTATCTATTTACCCTAGTATGGTAGTACTTGAGTGCGGATAACTAGTTGCTTCTCCCATCAGCATAGGGAGGGATCCTTTAACTCTGCCGCCCTCACTTAGGAAGACACTAGACCTCCACTATCACCAAGGCTTAGGCAGGGAACTTGCTTTAGTTCTTCAGGAGTTAGTTATGTTATTAGCTTTTCTCAAGGAATGGGCATTATGTGGAGATTGCTGCCAAAAGGGGGATGAATATTGATTTTTCTGCTGATTAATTATTGCAAAACACTGATCTTTTGTGCATTTCATGCAACAGGTTGTGAATGTTCAAGTACCATTCTTATTTAAGCTTGCTGTTGATTGGTTGTCAACAGCTACTGGCAATGCTAGCGCGCTTGCAGAGTTTACTACTGCCAACTCTACTGTTTTGGCTCTTTTCGTAAGTCCTGCTGCGGTCTTGATTGGGTATGGTATTGCACGATCAGGGGCATCCGCTTTCAACGGTACTTCACACCTATGAAGTAATTGCTTGTGCTTGTCTTGAGATTCAGAGTTACTAGTTTTGTTCTTTCTATCATTAAAGGATATAATTTTCATGCTCAATGAAAGATAGATATCTATTTCCTTTTCCTCATCAGCAAGTCCTTTACTGTTCTGTTTTAATATTTCTACATGCCTTCATCTTTTCTTTGTGTGCAGAATTGCGAACTGCAATTTTCTCAAAGGTCGCACTCCGCACTATTCGGTCAGTTTCACGGAAGGTAAAGACAAGTTTGGTTTGTTTGCCAGCCTATTTTGTACTGTGTCTCCTTAGATTAGTTGTCACTGACAGGAACCACAACATTTCTAGATTTTCTTGGGTAACTTCCGTAATGATGACAGAACTCTAAGGGAATGGAGCGTGAGTTTGTGGGGGTATTGACCCGAGATCCAAAATTATTGTAGATGATGCGTTTATTGGGAGATAGAGTTTACATTCTTATCTTTGGACAATGTGTGATATACTAAGATGCTTACACTTCGTTGTCTGTGTCTACGATGGACTCTTGTCAATGAAAAACTATCACAATAGTATCTCATGGATTCGTCCAAAGTTAGCCTCTTTTGTTCTCAATTCAAAGGTGAATATTGGTCTATGTCACTCTGTTAGAGACCATCTTGGATGGTTGTGTTAAATCATGCAAGATGAATTGAGATGGGAAATTTACCCTTGAGCCTTTTCGGCTTTTCCCGTGTCTACAACTTGAAAAATGTGGGCATTTCAAAGTGGGTAAGTCGACTTAAGAAGACTTTAATCTCTTCTACTTATGACTTACGTATTAGATAAAGAAATAAGGAGGAAGATTTTCATCTTTTTCGTGTGTAGTACTCTCCTCACACTCCAATAGAAATTTCCTTTTTTCTCCTACTATGTTATGAAATATTCTGGTTAAACCTAGAACTGAGCAGGTCTAGGGTCTCAGTCCTTGTATAGTGTATATCCCTTAGTGTTGTTCAATACTCTGTTTCAAGTTGGTTGTCCTGGCTTGATTTGGGAAGATAATAAGGTGAATAACTGAGCATACTTCAAATCACCGATCCACCATTGACCATGTTGTCATCCATTTTCATTGTTTGAACAGTGGGTCACAGTTTAAATGTCTCATGTTTTAACTTATGGAAATACTGGTGACAATTGCAAAATTTTCAAAAGATGAATTCGAATTTGGGATCAAATGTTATCCATTGAAGTGCTTAGAGTAAGAAATTGGTCTCCTTAGTTTGTTGTTGCTTCTTATGTGAGAATAGCAGTTTAGTTAGCAGAAGATTATAAGATGCAGTTGATGTGTTGAAGTGACAAATTTACTTGTATGCACATTTGGCACTCTTTCCATTTAGGTGTAGTTTCGATAACAAAGTTGAATAGAACTCTTCAAGTCTCCATTGGTTGCTGGACACTACAGCTTTGAAAAAATATTCTTCATGTGTTCATTAGTCATTGTGCGAACTCTAAAGTGAGTTTAACTACTATATTAAAAAAGCATTACCATTTTCAAAAAAAAAAAAATCTACTATATTAAAAAATGGTGTCCTTTGATGAGTGATCATCTAGTATGTTAGCTAAATATTATGCCCGTGTTCCATCTGGCATTAGTTAATGTTGATAGTTTTGCATTTTCAATTGCATTTATGCTTTGCACGAGTCTTGATCGTGTCATATCTTTTTACTTTACTTAAATCTTTTCTTTTAATGTGCTGATGTACATAACAGGCTCTAATATATGCAGGTCTTTTCGCACTTGCATGAACTCGATCTGCAATATCACCTTAGGTATTTCTTGACACACTTTCTTCTTGACCTGATGCTATGCATATTCTATTCTAAAGAATTGCAGCGAATTATGTGCTTTTATTATTGCATTTCCTCAGAAATATCATTTGCCGCATCTGTCTTCTCTCTCCCCTTTTCCTTCCCTATTCTCTCATGTTTCTCGTCTTTAAATTGGAGTAACAACTGAATTATTGGACCTCAAAAGTGATTAAAAGCACATACAATATCTCTCTTGTTTCTAGGAGAAAGATCCCCTCATTTCTGTCTTCCGGTGCTGCAAGAAGGTTAACACCAGCCTGGACTGTTTATGTAGACACCATTGTTGTGAAAGGCAATCGCCTCCAATGATGAAGGCAAGGAGACCCTTCATCCTTCATCGCCTATTAACTATGTGGCGATGCCATCTTCAAAAGGGCGACAAAGGCGTCACCTTTTGTATTTTCGTAAAAAAAGGTGACCAATTTTTGGTTTTTAAAAGTTAAATGATGATTTTAGGGTTTCCTTTCCAAAATTACAAAGTTGTATTCCTAAACTGTGACTGAAACCAATTGACTAAGCTAGACTTCTCTGGTGACTAGCCATACTTTTCTGGTTACTCCATAGTCCAACCAATACATGTTCCTTGTTTTCTTCTTCTTTCAGATTTCTTTTTCCTCTGATTCTTTTTCCTTCTTTTTTGAGAAAAGGGTAACTTATGATGAATTGGAAACTTACATTACCCAAGAGGTTTTTTTTAGAAGGTAACAGTTAGAATAGTAATAAGTATTTCGTACTTAGAATAGGAATAAAAATAGAAATAAGAATAGGAATCCTAGTCGGAAAAGGGTTCCAATGTAGTGTCTATAAATAAGGTCTCAACGTAACAATTTAGATACACAATTCAATAAGGGTCAATCTAAGGTCTAGTGAAAGGTATTGACTTTTCCACCTAGACAATTCCTTGTTGCACCTTTTTATCACCGCACTTCACACCTCTAATGCTTTATTTTTTCCCCTTCTTCTTCAGAATTACATCTACCACTGTTTTTCCGCACTGTTTTGGCTTTTGTTTTGTTTTTTCTCATTCAAGTTCCAGACTTTAAGGGGTTGTTTGGTTTGAATATAAGTTATGCTGGGATAAGTTATACTGGGATAAGTTATGGAATAAGTTATGATGGGATTAGTTATGATGGAATTAGTTGTAATTGCTTGTTTGGTTTGTCATATTATAACTTATATTCATTGCATAATTTTTAAGAATAAGTTGTTTGTTTCTGATAATTCCCTCCACCTCATTTATTTAATTATTACATTTACTTTGCAAGCTTTAATTAGTTATTCTTTTTCTTTTTTAAATAAAATTTCCATCTTATTTAGCTTATATATTTTGTATGTGCATTTCCATGATTGTAGTGTGTGTTTTTAAAATTAAAAATTTCATATTATTTAGCTTAAAAATGAAACTTCCATCTTAATTAGCTTAAAAATAAAATTTTCATCTTATTTAAGCTTTAAAATAAAACTTTCATCATATTTAGTTTAAAACTAAACATTCATCTTATTTAGCTTAAAACTAAAACTTTCAATTTAATTTTATTAAAGTAATAGAAATTTTATCATTAAAGTTATCTACATTATTACTGATATATAAAATATAATTTTCAAGTGACTAGTAAACTATTTAATTAAAAATATGCAATTTAGTGGAGTGAACATTTTAAGAGAAATCAAAATCAAAATAAACATAGGAATTAGGCGAATAAATTCAACTTGTGATATATTCATATATAAAAATTGTATTTATTATATAATTTTTTAATGGAAAAATATATTGTCATATGAACAACTAATAATTAAGGTTGTGAATGGCATTATAAATATTGTGAAAAATTATGTTAATATGCATGAATGTGAAGTGGTGTAAATAAAAGAGTTTAAGGGGGGCTATTTTTTTTATTTTACCTACTTTAACTTATCCTGGGATTACTATTCCACCCCAAGTAAGGATAACTTATCCGAGGACTAATTGTAAATCCTAGGATAGGTTATCTCAACTTTTGCAACCAAACAACAGATTAAAGGCCACTTAAAAGTTATCGAAGTATTAAGTTCGTTTATCCATCAAACCAAACGATCCCCAAGTATTTACCATCTATTTTTCAGTTTTTGAATTGAAATATTTGCTAATAGGTTATTGCTATTGAGATTTTGATTATTTATATATGCAGTTAAATATTTTATTTTTTTGTATTAATTGATGCTACATTGAAAAAAGGCGAGTGCCTCGCCGCTCGCGTGGCCTTTGGCGAGGTAGATACTTGTCATCTTTTATCGTCTTTCTCGTCCAAAAATTTGGTATACACTTTGACTCTATCTTTTAGAAGTAGGAATAATCGTGTTGTTCTTTTTTTATGTGAGGGATGTTGCGGCTGCAGAAACCTAATTTACCCAGAATATTATACCAAAGCAAATGAATCTACATTTCATACAAGAATTTAACTTCCCATTGTGGAATCATGGTGCCAATGATTGAATAGAAGGCCTAAAACTGTGCCTGTTGCTATATCATATTCTAGCTTCAAAGAGAACAAAGCGTTCAAAAAAAGAAGCAAGGATATCATGACATAAATGTAATTTGCTTCTCTACCAGCATTGAAAGCAATATATTCTGATGGCTGTGCTTTAAAAGAGTCCAGTCTTATAATGACTTACACTAAGTACCTAGTTCCTTTAAAATTCACACTTTGTTCAATATTGAAGTCTGAGTGGATAAATGCAATCAGCCTCATCAGTCGAATAGTCTGTTTCCTTCAAAGACCTAGTTAAATAAGGCATACCAGTTGGGTTATTATACTGTGAACTTGGTTCTGTTTAGTTCTATGTTAAGTTTCATCTACTTGTGGCTTTGTTCTATATTGATTTAGTCTTTCCTGATGCCAAGGACCTTGGTGAATGGGTACCATGTCACTATTAAGATGCTTAGGACAGTTACTGTCTATATCTTATATTTTCTTAAAAATATCTGAGTGTTTAAATTTTATTCCATCTGTTTTGCTCTTGTGAAGGTGATTTGTGGTGTGTATTAGATTTGTTTTATATTCTTCTTGCATTTTGCAGTCGAGAAACAGGTGGTCTTAATCGGGTCATTGACCGTGGTAGCCGAGCTATCAATTTTATTCTTTCGTCAATGGTTTTCAATGTTTTCCCGACGATATTGGAGGTATATATCATTTATTCCATCATTTAGAAGGCAGCATTTCTGATTAAAAATTCCTAAATTTCTCATGTTGCTTCAAGTATTACTCCAACTGTATTAACATGAACCTTTTCAGATATCAATGGTATCAGGTATACTTGCATACAGATTTGGAGCTTCCTTTGCATGGATTACATCACTGTCAGTGGCTGCATATATCGCTTTCACCTTAAGTATTACCCAGGTTATCTACGAGCTAAACTCATCAAGTATTAGGAAAGGTCTTCTATTTTTGGATTTCATGTCCCTTTCCATCTTTTAGTTATTTATGGTCATACTAGTGGCAGTTAGGTGATAGCTGATATATCAGTAACTTTTAGTGAGTCTGGCTTCTAGTATCTTTTGTCCAAAACTTCCTGTTCATTTTGTATCTTACAGTGGCGAACTAAGTTTAGGAAGGAGATGAATAAAGCTGATAATGATGCAAGCACACGAGCAATCGATTCTCTTATCAACTATGAGGTAAGCTTGTGTTTCTACGTACCATGGTTAACTTGTTTTACCATGATTAACTTATTTTATCCATTTTCTGATATGCAATACACTTGATTGTATTGGCAATTTTCATTTTTGACAGACTGTTAAGTACTTTAACAATGAGGTGTATGAAACCGAGAAGTATGATCACTTTTTAAAGAGTAAGTTGTAATACCTTATGGCTTTTCCCTATCATATAATAAGCTCTTCTGCACTCTTATGTTATGTTATTATGTTTTGTATATGTTGGGTGAATCAGATTGCATCAACTGTGCTAACATTTATGATTTAACACAGTTTTTGGCAATTAGTTTAAGTCCAAATTTCAGGTAAAGTATAGGAGAAGTTCAATCTTATCATGATTTAAGTTACTTGATAAAGAAAAACATAAATCATTGAAATTTATTCAGTTTCACAGAATGGATACCTTGTCTACATGGCTTCCCTTCAACAAACATGGGTTGGCTTCACCTTATCAGAAAAATAGAAACATGGGTTTGCTTCACTGTAAGTGTACACTTTGTTGTGGAATCTAGCGATAAAGCAAAACAGAAGAATATGTTCTTTTTCCTTTGTGGTCTTAAAACTATTATATACTAGTGTACTAAAGGAACTGATCATATACTTTCTGTGCAATATGAGAATTATTGGATGGTCAGTCAAGTTGAGCGATAGAGGCTACTTGGGAGATGTTTGCTTACTTGCCCGATTTGGAATAAACTCATTATATTACTTTAGAGCAATAGGATCATGACTGGGTGGTGGACCATGCAAAACTTATGTCATGACTGTATCCAAGCTTATGACAATAACTACCATCGGGTCTAGGTTTCCAAAAACTACCTCCTCGTGGATTCTCCATAGATTGATATGTTCGCTTTTCTATGAATTGAGATGCGAGAACAAAGGAGACATTGGTCGGTGATAAAACTACTTTGTGACTTGGCAGTGCGGCACGACGAAGTAGACGAGAGAATAATTCATTAACTGTAGGAGCGCTAGGACTAGCTAAAATCTAAACACACTGAATGATGGTAAGTAGGAAATCCAATGCGTGGTCAGATCTTGCTGGAAAAGTCGCACGTTAGGTTTTTGTTGCTGGAGAGTGGGGGACCCATGGTGGTGTTGGTTTTCTCACATTATTGATAAAAACAGCTGATGATGCAAATCAGCCCCAACAGTCGCCAGAAGTTGATGCACGATGACTTGTTGACTGAGTTTTCTTCCCCGTATTTCTCACCAATGCTCTACTACCATGTGAAAAATATTGGAGAAGAATATTATTGAATTGTGTATTTACATTATTATACAAAGACTACTTATAATCATTATTATACAATCCTTCATAAAAAAATAATACAATTCTTTATCAAGTAGGATTCTATATACTATTCCCATTCTAAGTAGGATTGTATATGCTATTCTTCTTCCTATCTTATTCTAACACTACCAAAACACCATCAAACACCAAATCTATATCTGGTAAATCAGCCATGAACGCCCATCACCTTCACAGTACATCCGATTCTATGACAGCTGGAAACAACCATTTCTCTGACCAATTCATCTTTTTCTATGACACCCTGATATTACACTCCCTCTAGCCTATCTAACAATCATAGCCTCCCTCAAAGATTAGTTTATCCGGTTGAAATTGTGTCTGATTCGCCCGTTGAAACTCCAGTTTGAGGTGACGGTGATGTTCGAAGTAGCATTGCAGTCAAATTTTCCAGAATTTTCCTGCTTTATTCTTATTGAAAGGGCCAATTTTCTTATTCTTGCTTGTGATGGGGACATGGGGTATGTATCCAGCTTGCAGTCTTCGAAGCAGCGAGATTTTAGTGCGTAAGGTTTGTATAGAATTTAGGAAGACATTTCTTCTGTGATATTTATTTTAGTGTATATTTAATAATTAAATTATTGTGTGGAAGTTCTCAAGAACCTGGAAAAATAGATACCTGATCATTGAAGCATGCCCCATCACGTGGTTGAGGATCCTCAATTATAAAGATATATATAATTAAATTATTGTGTGAAAGTTTCCAAGAACCTGGAAAAAAATAGATAACTGGTCATTGCAGCATGCCACATCACCGGGTTGAGGATCTTCAGTTATATAGATATATAGACATAGATTCATTGGCTTATGATATACAAAACTTTGACTGTTACGTTGTCCTCATTTTCTTTTATTGGAATAAGCAATCATGATATTATGTTGTCTCCAGGATATGAAGATGCTGCCTTAAAGACACAACGTAGTCTTGCAATCTTAAACTTTGGGCAAAGTGCAATATTCAGCATAGCTCTCTCAGCTGCTATGGTTTTATGTTCTAATGGGATTATGAATGGTGTCATGACTGTTGGTGACTTGGTAGAACTTTTTCTCTAATTACCTTAGCTGAGTGATTATTTTTTCTGCAGTGTTAGCCCTCTAATAAGAAATATTACTATTTTTTATAGGTCATGGTAAACGGGCTGCTGTTCCAGCTATCGCTTCCACTGAATTTCCTTGGTAGCGTATATCGTGAGACCATCCAAAGTTTAGTGGACATGAAATCAATGTTTCAGTTACTAGAGGTATCAGCCAGTTCCTTGATATCATTGTTGTTTTGTTTTATTTGCTAAATACATTTGTGCTATCTAAATGATTATAGAGGAAACAGTTAGGCATGTGACATCAAATTTTGGAGCAGAAACATATTATGCAGACGTGAGATTTCTGGTATCAGATGATGCCTCGCGTATCTTGCTTCCTGAGTTCATAATAAGATATTCTACCTCCTATTGTGTCTCTAGGGGACTGTCTGCTTTATTTCTGCAGCTTAAAAGAATTGGATATACAAGCATTATTATATTTTTTACCCAGTCAGGATAGGATATCAGTGATGATAAAGTTGGCTTTTTAATGGAATAGACACCTCTTTCGTTCTCGTCTGATGTGGTACGAAGCACTATCTTTTCTTTATTAGTCCACTCTTGTTATTATACATTTCATTGCCCATCTCGTAGATGCTCAGACCGTGAGACTGTTTCCAAATGTTGCTGGACCACCTTCTGATCTCTGCAAGAGTAAAGGGTACATTTACTATGTTCTCGAATTTTCTCACCAAACTTCTTCTCAATATTTCATTGTGCAAGAATGAGTCATCATTAATGCATATTCTACCCCTCTCTTTCGTAAACGTACTTGCCACATCTATATTATTTATTCCACCCCCGAAGTCTTCAACATAGAATCTGCATTTATGAAACTTTTATCCCCGCTAGACCATTTACTGCTCCTAAGAGCTTCAGAATGAGGATTATTTTGTCAGTCAACCTATGCTCCATTTGGGTAGCTCATTTGTTTTGGGATTTAATGAACCTATCCACCTTTCTGCTACAAAGGTCCATCCTAAGTTGAGTGTTAGATCTGGGATAATCAACACCGATCTCCTCTTGCCTTTCAAGTTTATAATGCTGATGTATCTGCCATACTTGTTGAGATTTCTTGCGCAAATGGTTCAAGTGAAATCTTCTCTCATTTTCCCTCTTCTGACTGAGTTTCCTTTAGACAAGGAAGCTTCCTTCAGTCTTTGGAGTATACACATCTTAGTTTTCTTGGTAAAATGAGTCCTGGTAATGGAGTTTCTGCTTCTCTCAGTCATACCAATCCCCAGCAGTCCCTGAGAGTCTTCCAAGATCGTAATACTTGAAGCCCAAAAGCAAAATGAATGGTTTTTTCCATCAGAAAAGATAGGAAATGGGTGTCTATAGAATGGGGAATGAGTGGGAGGAAGAGAGAAGCAAAAGGGGTTGACTCCGGTGATCGGAAGGATCACCGGAGGGGGAAGGAAGTTATAGATAAAGACCCAGGTCATTACCTCAATGGCTGTGCCTCGGAGAAGCAGGTTTTACTTTCCCTCTCTTACTTTAGCCAGGTTGTTGACCAGATCGGAAATACCGGGATGAAACTTGGTTCTGTCCCATTCCACTAAATTACGAGGATAGAACCGGGACGGACCAGAATCAAACGGGATGGCACATATAGCTATTTCAAAAAAAAAAAAAAATTTGTTTTTGAGTTATTTTGAATTACGAAAATATGAATGTTATTTTTTTATTTTTCTAAGTTTAATAGTTAAATAGTATTTAAGTTTTGAAATTTATAGTGTTTGTTTGTAATTTTACATAAGTTTATTTTAAAGATTATATTTTTTCAATTTTTACTTATAAGTTTGTAAGTTGAGTTTAAATAAAGTCAATTTTTTAAAAAAGATTTTGAGTTTATGTTATAAGTTTTCAAGATTTTAATTGATGTTTATAAGTTATAACTTTTTTTTTGACGTAGGTAACTGGTTTCTATTTCTGTAACACAGTAGCTCGGTTGTACTGAAACCATATTTACAAAAGAACTCAAAATCTACTATCCTATCCTTATAATGAGTCTAAGACATCACTGATAGAGACAGTATCATTAGATACATCAAAAACATAAAGTCAAAATACGATTCATTTTGACTTGCTCTATAGTATGTTCCATATTCTCAAAGACTCGAAGGTTCCTCTCTTTCCATATTGTCCACCATATAGCTGCAGGTACAATTCTCCAGTTGTTTCTGTTTTTTGTGTGAACTCCTACTTCTTCCCAACTGTGTATTGCTTTTGTGATTTTGCCTGACATGGACCACGATATGTTTTTGTGACCTAGGAATAATCTCCATAGTTGACTTGTGACCTTGCAATGTATAAATAGATGAACCACTGTTTTTGCAGTTTCCCCACAAAAAAACACCTTGAACATAAGGGGATCCCCTTTTTCATCAAGTTATCTTGTGTAAGCACTACTTCCTTAGCCGATAACTAGATAAAGCAAGCTACTTAGTGTGGGATTTTGGCTTTCTATGTTTCCAAGGCCATCAAAGTATCTGCTGATTTGGTTGGTTCATCCCTCCGTAGGCTGCATTTTAAAAGTCCCGTTACAATTTCCCTTCCACTGTAGGATGTCTTGTCCAGCCTTCAAACCACTAAATTGGTCAATAGTGCTGAAGAACTTTGCTACTCTTGGTTTTTCCCAATCATTGAGGTATCTCCTGAACACAAAATTCCACCCCTGAGGTGTCCATAATTCTGCTATTGTGCCCTATTGATGTAAAACTAAGTTATTAATATCTAGGAATAATGTCTCCATGTTGCCTGCTTCATGCCAATCATCCTTCCAGAAGACAGTTTTAGCTCCATCTGCCACTTTGACTATGGTGTTAACTTTGAATTCATTCCCACTATTGTGAATGACGAGCAATTCTCGCCATCCTGCACTGAGGCGAGGCAAGCTCAAAATAGGCAACCCAAGGCGACTTGATGGCAACGTAATTGGCGGCGCCATTTTGATTTTTTTTTAAAAAGATTTAACTTAATAATATTGTCAAAATTAGGTTTTTTTTTTCTATTTTCAAACTTTCATCCGCAAAAGTTGTGTTTTCTCTTCACCACAACTCCACCTATAGTCGCTACTCCTCGTAGTCTCTTCCTCTCGAGGTGCAGCTCCTCTTCATCTCTTCCTCTCGAGTTGCTGCTCTTCTTCGTCTCTTCCTCTCGAGTTGCTGCTCCTCTTCGTCTCTTCCTCTCGAGTTGCTGCCAGCCGCCAGGACCCTGGTTTACCTCTTTTTTTTTTCTTCTTTTCAGTTCCTCTTCTTCTTCTTGAGTTCTCTACTTCTCTTCAACTTCAGGATTAGTATGCATTTTATGAAGATTGTTTGTTGGTCTGTAACTCTATATTGTTGAGAGGTTAAACTTGTCTTGAGGTTGAAAGTATTATAAGATTCAATAATCTATATTGGTATTGATATATGCAATTCAATAATCTATTAATTGATATTTATATATGCAATATAATATTTTTTATTTTTGGTATTAATTGGCGCCTTGATTCAAAAAGGCAAGCGCCTCGCCGCGTGGCGAGGCAGGCCCTTGTCGCCTTTGTTGCCTCTCGCCGTCCAAAACACTGTTCATTCCACAAAACTTTGATAGATTTCCAGAAGCTAACACCATAAGGAGTGGTGACCTCCTTTGTCATCCAATTTTCGTGCTCCTCATATTTAGCTTTAATGACTCTAACCCAAACACTTGGATTTTCATTTTAATATTTCCATAGCCATCTCATTCTTAAAGCTTTACTCTGATTCTTCAGATTTTTGATCCCCTACCCCCAAATCTTCTCATTTTTTTTAATGACAAGGGAAACCCACAGCCGCTGCCCTCTGGTGCGCACAGGGTAAAACCCCACTCCTATGTAATAGCTCGCAAACCACATAGGAGAGGTTTTCTCCTAATGCTATCCAACCTATTGATGATTCCTGGTGGTATAGGAAATAATGACATCATATACTTTGGAAGTGCATCAAGCACAGAGTTTATCAATATCAACCTTCCACCCATAGAGAGATCTTAGAACTTTCACCTTGCTAACTTCTTCTCACATTTCTCAATCACCCCATTCCAGATTTCCATAGACATAGACATGGCCCCAAAAGCAATCTAAGGTAGATAGTTGGTAGAGCACCAACTTCACACCGTAAGATTGTCATTAAGATTTCCATGTTTGGCACTTCATTAACCGGGTGTAGAAAAATTTTCCTCCGGTTAATATGTAAACTTGACATTCCTTCAAGTATTACCAAGATCAATCTCAGTATTTTGCGATGCTCTTCTTCAGTATCACAGAATATAAGTGTGATCTGCATACTGAAGATGAGTTATCTTCAAGCTATCCTTCCAGATCTAACAACCTCAAATCCTCTAAACCAACCATCCCTGTTTGCTGTCTAAATCATGTCGTTCAGTCCCTCCATGACTAAGAGGAACAAAAAGGGCGATAAAGGATCACCTTGTCTTAGGCCCCTCCGGGAATTAAAATGACTTGCTGGTGAACCATTAATAAGTTCACTGTTGGATACAAAATTTAATCCACTCCATTTACGTCCAGATCCCATCTTCTCTAGCAGATCCATAAGAAAGCCCCAATTGACATGATCATATGCTTTCTCAATGTCTAATTTGCACGGGATTCCAGGTTTCTTCAAGTTCACCCTGGAGTCTATCCATAATCTGTCTTCCTTTGATGAATGCCAATTGTTGTGAGCCACAAGCTCAGCCATCATTCTTTTCAACCTTTCAGTAAGCACTTTGGAGGATAACTTGTAAATACTACTTATCAGACTGATGGGTCAGAAGTCTATTAATTCTTTAGCACCTTTCTTCTTTGGAATAAGGGCTATGAAGGTAGCATTGAAACTTCTTTCAAACCTTCCTTGCTCGTATAAATTCTGGAAGGTCTTCATGATATCATTTTTTACCACTTCCCAACACTTGATGCAGAACCCCATTGTAAACCCATCTGGACCAGGTGCTTTATCAATTTCACATTGCTTTAGACATTTCAGTACCTCCTCCTCTTCAAATCCCCTTTCTAAATCTTCCATTTCCTGCACCGTCAGCCTTGTGCAATTTGTGAAGTTGTTGGCAGGTCTTCACCGGACATTCTCTGAGTAAAAGTTTTGGTAAAATTCCACTATTTCCCCTTGAATCCTTGCTTGATCATTGATCAGGTTCCCTTGAACAAGAAGTTGGTCAATGTTGTTATATCTCTTGTGTGCATTAGCCATCTTGTGGAAGAATTTGGTATTCTTATCTCCTTCTTTCAACCACAAGGATCTAGATCTTTGTCACCACAAGATTTCTTCATTCTTGATTAGCTGCTCAAAGTTCATGATTAAGGATGCCTTCTCCATTGATTCCTCTGTTGTTAAGCCTCTGGCTATTGCAATGTTGTCCAGAGTAGCCAACTTCTCTAGCAGATTCTTCCTTTGTTGAACTAGGTTTCCTTGCTCACTTCTACTCCATTCTTTCAGTTTATGTTTCAATTATGTTTCAAGGCTTTTAATTGGAAAGCTAAAACATAATCAGGTCTCCCCTGCTAATTAGAAGAACTCCACCACACCTTCACTCTATCAATAAAACCTTCTGTGCAAGCCACCAATTCTCAAACTTGAAATAAATCTAGTTCTTCTTCCAGGAACCTCCTTGAATTGTAATCGGAGAATGGTCTGACATTATTCTTTGGAGTGCAATTTGTTTCATATTATTGAAAGAGTCATCCCATTCTTGAGACACCAATATCCTGTCAATTCTTGGGGATTATTTTCCCATATCCCCTTTGAACCAGGTGAAATTAGCATTCTCAAGATGAAGATCAATCAAATTCATGTCTTCAATCAGATCAGAGAACTCCCTATGCCCTTTGTTCTTCTACTACCGTTCCTTTTCTCCGAGACATATCTGGACACGTTGAAGTCCCCCCAATCTGCCCAGGGACCTTTTATTAATCCTCTGATTGAGCCAATCTCCTCCCATACTAATCTTCTTTCCACATAACAGTTAGGAGCATACACCCGTGTTATATGGCAAGTGAAGTCTTGCAAATTGCAATTGTGCTTCAAATTTATAAGTAAGAGTGTATGCACCTATCTCTAGTATTCCACCTTTCCAAATTCTACTATCCATAGCATCATTATCCCTCCTCTAGTTCCACTTGCCTCCAAACATGCCATTGTAATCCATCTAAATTCCCCCCCCCCCCCCCCCCCCCCCCCCCAGTTCCCCCATTATGTTCTTGACTACCCCTCCTTTTATCCCTGCTATTTAAGCCCCTTACATTCCTTGATACTAGTTTGAATTGCATCATGTAATGGTCAGGATGTCCCTTCCCTTATCTCTCTACATCCACCACTCTTGAATTTCACATCAAAGGCGACTAAATCCTCGAAAATCAGCCCTTAATAATTTCCCCAGTTTCAGCATGTTTTACTTCACCAGCGCAGACACTTTCTTCTCTTTTTCTGTAATTAATTTTTGTCATGTGCGCAAAGGCTCTGCCTCTTCGATCTCTCATTCTTCGATAGAAGCCAATGAATGATCTTTGACCAGCATTTGTGCATGAGCTTTCTGCCCTCCTCCTCATCTCCCCCCTCAAAACTTCTTGTGTAGTTGTATCTTCTGCAATTTGCAGAGGCTTTTCCACCAATTCCTCACTTTGATTTGCCACTATCATCTCCTGCAGAGTGTTCTATTCTATCTCTTGCATGGCTGGAAGAGAGGTGTGGGATTCCATGTCTTCCAGAAGTCTTGTCTTTATTGAGTATGGGCTGAGCTGAATTTGTTATTTTATTAAAATTAACAAAACTTGCCTGATCCAGGCCCATTTTCCACTTCCACTTCAATTAAATACCCTTCCTTGGGCTTTTGTAGGCCTATTCTGAGCTCTTCATTAAAGAAGGCATGTGTGACTCTCACATGACTTTTTTAAATCCCCATTTCCAGCTGTCATATGTACCTTCCCCACCTGTTCTTCTGTACAAAAATCCCTTAACTTTACGGATTTTTGTACTGAATCACAGAGATTGACGTTACTTTGTGTTACCCTCTGGTCCAAGTCTTCTCCAGTGGTACGCCATGTCTTCCCCGGTGACATTTCACACCTCACTTTGCTTTCAGCCCATATAGGGAAATGCTATCTGATTCCCTCTCGCGCTATTGACACCTCTTGTTGTATGCCTCTGCCATTGTTTGCAACCAAAATCCTCGCCCATTTCATATGGTTCTTCAACTCTGTCTCCTCTTCAGTAGCTATCCAGCCACCACAAAGTTATCCAATTTCTCTGAAAACTTGGTGCGTCCAAAGGTGTAGAGGATAACCCACGACTTTAATCCAAGTTTCTTTAATTATCGTGGTGTTTGGAAGGCAACCAAGTACCTGACTCCTCCATTCTAGGTTAAAACATAGGTTTTTCCACTTCCATTGGCCTTGCACTGTTTGTTCTTCCATGAACCTGTTGGGAAATTCAAAAAAGAAACATATCTCCATATAGCTTATATATGTTGACCCCAAATGTGTTCTTCCATTCAGATGATGACCATCTTCTGATCTCATATATAGAGAAGATTTTTCTTTAATTGCCTTGGCCAGATACCCAACGAGGCACCTCTTCAACAGTCCATCCTTTGCCTATCTGCTGTGTTTGCCACCTTTGTTTCTCGATGGCCCTTTGAAATCCATTTACTATCGCTCACAGTCTTCGAACATGGATAGTTGGATTCTGCTAATCTTGAGGTATTGGGTAGTACCTCTGTTTTGGAGCATTTAATAAAATTCTCTAAGCTATGTCGTACCATCCAGCATTCAAGACTGGTTCCGGATAATAATTACTGATCTTCCCCCTGCATTTAAGAAGATAATGGTTATATAGATGGCGAGTGCCTGATCGAATTGATCAGGTCATGTAGGAACAAGGTTCAAGTCTACCGGTCTGTTTTTTTTTTTTTTTTGAAATAGAAAACTTTTAAGATAATGGTTATATATCTCCCATATTCATTATGCTTCCTCGTACAAAAGTTCTCTTCTTTTCTGTCAGCAAACTTCCACCTCCTTGTGCTCCTCTTCTGATCAGTTGATGCTTCTCTTAGCAAGAAACATATCCATTCCATCATCTTGCTGCTAACAGCTGATCTTCTCATCATCCTTCGACTGCTCTCCACCCATTCATGTCAAACAGATCCATATGAACTCCATCTTGTAATATCAAACTATTTGAATCCCGCACTGAAATATATTCTGTTTTCCCCCATGTCTGTTGTAGAGGAGGAACAGAAAATAAAAGGAAGTAAACTATAGCTAACGGGGATAGGTGTGCAAGAAGAAGAGAGATGGTAGTTCTCAGGCGACTTACCGGAAAGAGGGTTCTCTCTCTCCTAGGAAGTAGGAGAGATTTTTTGGAAAATGTGCCTGAGAGCATTTTTAAGCCTTGCATAACTTGTAATTTAAGTAACTTAAATTTGTAATTTGTTAAAATTATAAATTTTAAAGTTTTTAGGTTTATATTATTTGAAGTTGATGAATTAAGTTTGTAATTTAAAACTATTTAAATAAACAAAAAAAAATGATAATAGAAGTGTAAAACAATGACAATAATTTTGAAAAAACCAATCCAATTTATTCAAATTTGTATTACAATTACAATTTTCTTCAAAAAGATTTCATGGACCGGAATCGGGATGAACCGATACGGTATACCGGTACCAAGTCACAATACCATCCCGTTCCGAGTATCGGTTGAGTGTATCCATTCCGTCACAAATACTACTGGACCTGAACGAACCAGAATGGTATCAGTATAACCCATTCCAGTGCCCAGCCTTAGTCCGTACATGGCCTCTGTGGGTCCAACTGAAATTTCTAAAATATCTCTAAGTGTGAGACTCATCTACGAGACCTATCTGCGACTCGTACATTAGATGACGGACCGTCCTGGTGAACCGTATAAAAGTACTGGGACTTGACACTTTCTGAAAAGTTAATGTTGCCAACTATGGCTCCACCTATGGTTCGTGGTCCAACCTACGAACCGTCGGTAGTTCGTCTCTGCTGGCACCAGATTTGGAAACCTGAAATTTTTCCTCCTTTTCGAATCCGAGATGTTACACTAATCTAATTTCCTTACATGTTCTGCTATCCTAAATAAAGTATCTTCCCCAAACTGAATTAGGTTGCATGCTACTGAATGAAGTGATAAAAATGAGGTGATATTCTGAGGGGATTACTATGTTGTGAATTATTTGAAGTTCCCACTTGCGATATATTAGTATTATTTTCTGTTCTTTATTAGGAAGCAATGTGTGGTCACTGATCAAAGGTAAATAGTTAACTAATGCCCTTCTTTTGTGTTGTGCATTATCCTGTTCAGTATTCTTTTTAACAATTTGAGAAATTTCATTCATGTGCACCAATATGACGCCACAGGCTCCACATTACAAGCATTAGACGTTTAGTTTCCAAATATCAAGCCGTGTAACTCTTTATCCGTTACAGCCTTTACATCACTCTGGTAGTAGACCTTGATGATACAGAAATGCTGATTTGGCTACAAACATATTTACTCTACCTGCCATGCATGTCCTTGCAAAATTGAACTGTCATTATTCATGTCACAAACAATAAAAAGAATGATCACCAGAAATACATCGGACACTAATTGAGGAACCATTTTTAGTGATATAGAATTAATTCATGTATATGATAGTGATACGTTACGTGCATTGGTTGGAAAGGAATATGAGATGTTTTAAGAATGATAAGAGTAATATAGCTTTTCTGTAGAGTAGATGTATTCAAATTTGTACTTTTGTTGTAGGGGAAACATATTTCA
Organism: Solanum lycopersicum; assembly: GCF_036512215.1. NCBI lineage: Eukaryota > Viridiplantae > Streptophyta > Magnoliopsida > Solanales > Solanaceae > Solanum > Solanum lycopersicum. Next base: position 36,835,835 of record NC_090808.1, read on the forward strand.
AAATTTAGATCAGCTTGTGGATTTCATAGGTTTTTTGGTTCTGTAATTGTCACGGCTTTGCTGTAACCTGTGTTTCTTCGAGTACCTCCTTGGTGCTACTTTAATGAAGTCTATTTACCTTATCAAAAAAAAAATCATGTGCATGTTCTTTATGTCTTGTGCATATATATATATATATATATATATATATATATATATATATAAATGTTTTGAGCAGATCTCTGACTAACATATACAGGAAAAAGCTCAAATCGGAGATGCAGCTGATGCGAAATCTCTTAATTTGAGTGGGGGTAGCATTCAATTTGAGAATGTTCACTTCAGGTGCATTTCTAATTCTTTGTTTTTCTTAAAATATTTTTTGGATGAATTATGATGTATTAGAATAGTATAGTTTTCCTTAAAGTGCATGTTTTCACTCAGTCATCAATGTGTACAATTTCTATGTAAGATAGGTAGACATGCATTAGCAAACATTCTGGTTGGTGATCTATGATGTACTTTGATAAGGTATTATCCGTGAAGAAAATTAAATGTTCAATCCCAGTCTGGGTTAGACTGTTGACTTGGTTGAACTATGAGTCTTTCATTCATTTGGTCTATAACGATACTATCAAATGTTGTTTTGAGAATTCTTGCTTGTATATAACTGCAATTTGTTATTGAGGTTACTTGTGAGTAGATTTATTCTTAATCATCATCTTTACAGTAGAGAATCACAAAAATCAAGTTCGCTATAAAGACCACCGATTCATATATACTAACTGGCATCTTGTGGGTTCTCCAAAAGTGTAAAAAAAACAAAAAATTACCATAATTTGTACAAAGATATTTCTTTGCTCTCTCAAAAGTTCTCATGTTCCTCTCTTGGTAGAGTCCATATGTGTGTGAGTGGCACTACATTCCATGGCCACCATATTTTTTTCCTACTCCTGAATACCCGACCTATCATGACATCGTTAACTGTACTTACATCAACCACGACTTCGAGGTTTAACTGTTTGTCTTCTTTGTGCACTAATATGTGATATGTATCCTTTCCCGTCAGCTTGTACCTGCAACACCAATAGAGAATTTCTAATCTTTTAGCATAATGTTGATGTAAAATGGTTGTGGATATTCACCCATGAGGAAAATGTTAAGGTAATAAATGCTAAATGTAGCACAGTCGATAATGGTTGGTTCTCAAGTGGAACAATGGGTGCACATATGGTAAGTGTATGAAAGGGAATTATTGAACGTAAAAATATGTTGGTTGAACATATTGGTTTGTGGTTGTAATACACAAGAGTCTGCTTTCTGAAGGAAATTATTGATGGTAGAAATATGTCGGTGGAACATAATGGGTTTGTGGGTGTAATAGCACAAGAGTTTGCTTTTGGAAGGAGTTATGGTGTGGGAATACTAGCCTAGAGAAAGCTTACCTTGCTGATGGATTGTTTCAAAAGGAGGATTTGGGACAAGGGTAATTTTGTATTCAACCCAAAACTACATCATCCAGAAAATGATGAATTGGAAACTTACATCCCACCCATGGGTATACTTTACAAGTTTACTTTAAAATCAGCTAAATCTACTATATCACCTACGAAATTCTGTGTACACCAAAAAACATAAGGCCTGTACACCAAAAAACATAAGGCCTATACAATTCATTCTAATCTTCTGTAAGTTAGTTTTTTTTCCCTCAAAACTTCTTAAATTTCTTCTTTCCAGAGGGTCCACCATATGCAAGCTGGGATAGTTCTCCACCAGTGTTCATTTCTTCCTCTGTTCCCAATACCTTTTCAGGTATTTAGTAGTTCCTTTGTTCTGCTAGGCATCACCCGTTTAACTCCCAACAGAGTCAAAAACATGTTCCATAGGCTCAACACTGCCTTACAATGAAGGAGCAGATCATCATTGACTTCTGCTTCCTGTTCCCACGACACGTCTTGAAAAAAATTGCCACCCCTTTTCTGTAAAGCCTCATGTGTTAAACAAGCCTTTCTACAAACCAACCAACAAAAACAAGCTACCTTTGGGGGGCATTTGGTCTTCCGGATTAATTTTCAAGGCCAAATGTCCACCCTTGTTATGTAATTTCCATCTAGGTTTGTCAGGCCTCATAGAGAAAGCAGGGTGTGAGTTAAGTACTCCCAATAGGTTAGCAACTTCCCCAATTTCCCAGTCATTTAGTGCTCTTCTAAAACAAGGTCCCATCCCTGCTGACTCCAAGCTTGGGATACAGAGACATTCCTTTGCGTACTCAAAGTGTAAAAATGTGAAAAGGAGTTTCTAAGACTATCTTCTCCAATCCACACCTCATTCCAGAAATCAGTTTTCAAACCATTTCCAACAGTTATTGACATGTTTTTGTTGAAATGATGCCATAATCTTCTTATGGTTTTCCAGACATTACACCCAAAGGTTCCCGCAACCTCCTTAGTTGTTCAGTGGTTGAGTAAACCAAACTTTCCTGCTATGAATCTTCTCCAAATGGTCCTCTCTTCTGAGGAGAACCTACAAGCCATTTCTACAAGAGAGATGTGTTTTGTTTGCTGAGGTTCTTCAAATGAGCCCCCTTATTGAGTGCTGAGAGTCAGTTCATCCCATTTCACAAGGTTATAACCACTCTTCTCCTTGTTTCCTTGCCATAGAAAGGCTCTCCTAACTCTATTGAGTTTTTTAATCAATGCTCTTTGGTATGGAAAAACACTCATCATGTATGTAGGCATTCCATCAAGAACTGACTTGGTGAGGGTCAAATTGCCTCCTAAAGAGAGATATTGACTTCTCCACCTAGATAGTTTATTCTCGCACCTTTCCGACACCCCACTCCACACCTCTAATTCTTTGTTTTTAGCAACTAGTGGCAGTCCCAAATATTTAGTTGGTAAAGAGTCCACTTGGCAGCCCAGAATATCAACCATATCTTGCCAATTCCCAACCTGGTTGATAGGAGAAAAGTGACTTTTCAGCCTATTTACATGGAAACCTGAGATACCTTTAGAAAAACTGTTAGGATGACTCTCAAATGCCTGATCTGACTTGTCTTTGCTTCACAAAAAATTAAGGCATCATCTGCATAAAACAAATGAGTCACTTCCAGATTCCCTCTACTGAGCATAAACCTTTCACCCATCTATTAGCATTTATTGTTCTGAGCATATGATTTAACCCTTCCATAGCTAATAAGAACAAAAAAGGTGACATGGTATCCCCTTGCCTAAAACCCCTATGAGATTGAAAGAAGCCTTCTGTGTTGCCATTTATTATAAAGGGAGAACTTCACACTGTGTTGCCATTTATTATGAGGGAGAACATCACACTGGAAATACAGAAACTGATCCATTAATCTACCTACTACCAAAACCCATGTCTTTCAGAATTTTGAGGAAATCCCAATTGACATGGTCATAAGCCTTTTCAGTATCCAATTTACATAGGATTCCAGGTTGTTTCTGTTTAACCCTTGAATCAACTAGTTCATTAGCCAACAAGGATGCATGAAGTATTTGTCTCCTTTTCAAGAATGACATTTGGTGTTCATCTACTAGCTTCCCAATAACTGTTTTAAGCCTTTCAGTTATGAGTTTAGAGATGATTTTGTAACCCCCACCCCACCCCCCAATTAGGCTAATAGGTCTGAAATCCTTTTGCTCAACAGCTCCAGGTTTCTTTGGGATCAATGCTATAAGGGTTGCATTGAAATATTTTTCAAAGATTCCCCTCTGGTGGAAATTATGAGTAGTCTGCGTCAGGTCCTCCTTTAAGATTTCCCACCATGCCTTGAAAAATTTCAAGGTGTAACCATCAGGACCAGGGGCTTTGTCTCCATCACACAGTTGGATAGTTTGCAACACTTCTGTGTCTGTAAATGGTCTTTGAAGCCATTCATTCTCCTCATTGGTTACTATAGGACAGCCCGTCAAATCAAAAGTAGGTCTCCATGGCGCATTCTCAGTGTAAAGATTGGAATAGAACTGTATCATAGCCCTTTTGATTTCATCAGGTTCTTTATTTCTTCCCCCCTTACAACCAGCCTATCAATTGTGTTGTACCTTCTGTGTGCTGGGGAAAGGGGATTAGGAATTTTTTCCTGTAAAATCATGCTACCTGGAGTCCATAGAGGAAGGGGAGAAGAAAGGCATTGGAGACAGTGTGGGCAGTAAAACTCCAGATTCCAGAAAGAAGAAATATTTTCACATGGTGTATTGTAAGGGATGGTTTCATTGACAGTGGATAAAGGTATTTTGAAGAGACTAGATGCTACATAAAAAGATTGAAGTCAGTGTATTTTGTCTCTGTATTTTCGCTGTAAAGGAAGCTTTGTAGAGGATGATCAATCCTTGGTAGATCTCACAGGTTCCCTGTGAAGATATGTAACTAATTATTGTAAGATGAACAAGATTTTTGTCTCTGTTGGTGGATGAAAGGTGTTTTGAAGACAACAGTTGTTCTATAGAAGGATTAAAGTCAGTATATTTTAACTCTGTAGTTTCGGTGTGATGAAAGCTTGGTAGAGGATGATGAACCCGTGGTAAGATTTTACAGGTTCCCTGTAAAGATCTGTAACTAATTTTTGTAAGATGAATAGATTTTTTCTCTCTGATTAGAACTTGTAAATAGAGTGGCCAGCACTCCGTAAATGCCTGATGAATAAACTGTTACCATTAACTAAAAGAAAGTTTCCATCTCATAGTCATTGATATGCCTTTTCTTCTCATATAAGCGCTCTGTGATGCTGGATTTTGAGATACTTAATTTCTTTTGTCACATTTTCATCCTAAAGCAACGTACATGTTATGGGCTCTTTTACAAGTCTTTCTAGCTAGCAATACTATTCTGACATGCTTAATGCTTTTCCAGTACTTTGGAAGTAGGGAGCTTTCAAAATCACATTAGGTTCTGCAGCTTTTGTTGTTAGGTTGATGGAACAGCTGCTGCTCTTGTTTGAATATTGAAACTCATCATGATGGATAATTGTTCAAGTAGATAGGCTTGGTTGCTTTTTCTACTGTGGCACCAAATGGACTAGTAAATATGCTCTGATGCTTGTTCTTTCCATTTTTCTTAGTTATTTGACAGAAAGGAAGATTCTAGATGGGATCTCTTTCATTGTTCCAGCTGGAAAAAGTGTAGCTATTGTAGGAACAAGTGGCAGTGGTATGGTTCCTTATTCTGTTTCAACTTTTCAGAGTTAATTTGTCTATTGACTTTCAATTTAATCCATTTTGGCCCGAATTCACTGCATATTAAGCAAAAACAAATCATTTAGTTATCTAATCTAACAGGCGCGAGTGAAAAATGCTTATCCGAGTAGTAAAGATCTTTGGATGACAGCACTTAAAAGAACCAATCTGTGGCATAGGTTACTTTTGTTTGTGAAGCTTCTAGGATGTATAAATGAGGGATACATTTTGAAGTTGGGTAGCTAGAGATGCTCCTATAAGATTTTTATGATAATGCCCCTCTCTTGATCGAATTGTATGTGTGTATACTTTTTGAAGTTGACTAGTATGAGTAAATGGTGTATGACTTCTGCTGCAAACAACTAAAAAGGTTCTTGTTTTTTCTTTTCTCTTCGTCAGCTTTCTGGAAACATCGTTCTTTCAATTTTAACATAGGCCTGCCCCAGATCTGACCAATATATGAGATGCCTCTTAGCTGACTGTAGAATCCTTTTTATGTGTCAATATAAATATTCAAGTGTGGGATCTCATTCCCTATTGAATGTTTATGTGGAACCTAGGATTACATACTGTTATGCGTCTTGGTTATGCTATTTTTACTAGTCCTTAATCCTCATCCACATATTGCTTTCTGTTACAGGCAAATCAACTATTCTTAGATTGCTCTTCAGATTCTTTGACACCCATTCTGGAAATGTAAGATTAAAAGCTTTCCACATTGCGGAATCATTTTTTTTTTTTGGATTAATATTGTGGAAGCCAAGGGTCTATCGCAAACAACTTTTCTACCTTACCTTCCAAGGGTAAGGGTAAGGTCTGCATACACTTTGTCCTCCCAAGACTCCACTTCTGGGATTGCAGTGGTTATGTTGTTGTTGTTGATAAATATTGTGGAATCTTATCTATACCAGTTCTGGAAAGCTCATGCTGAGCTCGGGCCCAAGATCAAGATAATAAAGTACTTCATAATTGTTTTAGTTGGATTTAAATAATTTGTTACCTTTGTCAAAAAAATAAATAATAATTTGTGTTACGTTGTTTAGGCACATTAAAGAAATCTGATCACTTCTTAATCATGTATTATTCATTATTTATGTTTTCTCATTAGATCACTGGGTAATTTACAAAAAATCATAATTTGTAAGAAAACAAGTTTGCTAGGGAATAAGCAGATATCAAAGAGACAAAGATTGATGGTATAACATAATTTGAAGTATACAAAATGATTTCAACCTGACTATTATCATAAATTGAAGAAGATATTTTTATATTTTATGTATTTGTGGCCATATAATTTCTAATTTGCGTTGGAAATAGATTGTTTTGGTGTTTTTTTGGTTATCTACTCATAATTTCATGTAACAATGGTTCATGCGTGAAAAGAAATGTCGATTAAAGTCTAGATTGAGATGAAATTCAGAAAAACTTAAATCCGTTAAAACAAAGTTCAAAAATTAATTTAGTTTGTCATCAAATCATCGATCCTTTATTCTTAAAAGAAATTTTCTTACCCAAGCAATTAGGATTAAATGATTTCTGACTAATGAATTTTCTTGCAAGAAAAAAAAGGTCAATAGTATGTGACCATCAACAGTATTTAATAAATGTGGGATTGGCCCTGTTTTTCATGACAGCGTTTGAGAGCCTTGTGGTGTCTCTTATATTATGAAACTTGGATTGTTTGCCTTAGCAATTGAAGGGCCTGTTGGTTTGCACAATTTTCACCTTATAGAGTAAGAAAATTATAGCAGTTTTCTTGCTAGTCTTTTCTGGAAATTATTTATTTTTCAATTATATAATGATGACTTTCGAAAACTGACTAAAACGCCTTAAATGGTATGCATGACGAGGACACTGATATTTTAGCATTTGTCTCAAGAGGGAAGGCTGACTGACTATTACTAAAACTCATATGTTGACAAATCATTGTCGGAATTCTATTTGCACTGCTTGTCAAAGTGCTGATTAGGGACTTTTATTGCAAGAAATACTCATGGCATATAATTTAAAGTATGTATGTGAGAAAGAATCTGACCAATGTCTTGATCAATCTTTGTTCATGTGCTTGATAAGTCCTACTTTTGTAAAGTTGCACTTTCATCAACTGTTGTGAGAAGGAATCTGACCAATGTCTTGATTAATCTTTGTTCATGTGCTTGATAAGCCCTACTTTTGTAAAGTTGCACTTTCATCAATTGTTCATAAACCGATATGCAAATTCATGTGCAGTTAAAGTTCGTCCTCTTATGTTCACAATATCAGGGAATGAGTTTTGTCATATTCCACATATAATCATACTGATCCTGTTTTACTGGATGTTTATATAATTAATTAGAACACAAAATGGAAGTGAATTGGACTCATAGTCTGGTTAAACACGGACGCAAAATTGAAAACCTGTATGTAATGGTAAATGTTCTCATGCCGATGATTGTACATGGAAAATGTGTATTTACATTTCAGGCGAAAGTTCTCTTCTTTTTATTGAATCTTTAGGGGTTTTTTGGGTCATATTTTGTTGGCAGATAAAAATAGATGGTCAAGATATTCGGGAGGTTACCCTTGAGAGTCTTCGGAAATCTATTGGCGTTGTTCCACAGGATACTGTAAGCTGTCATAAGTTATCAAGCTTAATATTCAGCATGGTCCCTGCAAAATGTGTGGATTTAACACGACCATTTCTTTGTTTTTCCAGGTTCTTTTCAATGATACTATATTTCACAATATCCGCTATGGGCGGCTCTCTGCCTCCGAGGAGGAGGTCTGTTAATAATTTGTACTTGCTTCTCTTTCAACTTTGGCGATTCTTACATCATCTAACTCTCCCCCTGTATCAAAATGAAATGGTTTAATAAGGTCTACAATGCTGCTCGACAAGCTGCAATCCATGATACTATTATAAAATTCCCACAGAAGTATGCTACAGTGGTGGGAGAACGTGGACTAAAGGTGAGTTTTTTCAGTCCCTAATTCTGCTCTATTTATGTGCAGGAGCATGTGTTGGTGCCTTTAGGACAATTCTTTGCCGGTTTGCCCTACCGCCAAGGTTATCTATCTATGTAGGACATGGAAGAGTAATCATGTCATTGGCACGCAAAATCATATGCATCACTTACTAAGATAACCCATGTTGATAGTAGATTGAAAATTGACTTCTTATAGTTGTAACTAAAGATTTTATCAGTACAAGTCATCAACTTTTTTCTTTTGGATTTGAAGTTACAGTTTCTGGTTTTCTAGAGTTTCGAGCATACGTTTCGGATTAAATCAGACATTCTATACTTTTGTCGTGATCATTTTCCTAAACCAATTATGCATGAATTGTTACTAATGTGAGTGTAATGGTAGGAGATACAATTGGATATTTAACAATTATGGGTTTTACCATTTACAACAGGGATTTGCATCAAGCTCGTACTTATCTATCCTAGTTAAACAATATACACGATAGGGTCATGGTGTTTGATACTTGCAGATAATTGACGTGGCTAGCAAGGGTGTCAACCAAAAGCATAAATTATGGGAGTCACTTGAGAATAAGGGTTACAAGATAAGTAGAACTGTAGGAGTAATATCGAACGTATGAACTACACGTTCAACCAGAGTGAAATAAGATGAATTTAGTGGGGATTATGGTGACTAAATGCAAGAATCTCAGATATCTAGCTTTGATATTTAAGGAGAATGATATGATGGGTTAAGATGAAGCATATTAAATTAAAATAGGATAGTTAGAGTAGAGAAGTACTACGGGTCATACGATAGGAGGATACAATTGTTGGTTTGGTCTAAATTTGGGCAATGTCAAAATGAGCTGATTTAATTTATTGGGTGTCATTACCCACCGAAGTGTTACTAATGGTGACATGGGTTGGGTCAAGATGGGCAAGCAATGGACCATTGTAACCTGCCTAACTGTTACCAATTTTTGATTTTTTCTCTTATGTTTTTAGTTACAGAGCAAAACTAACAATTTACTAAAAAAGATATTTTGAGGAGTTCTCTTATGGGACTATTTGGGCATAACATACTTAAAAGCCTAAATCAGCCCTACTTTAAGGGCTAATTTAGGCTAGTCAAAATGGATTAAATTACTCAATGAGTCGATCGTTAACTCGCCCAAACTTGGCAGGTTGGGCGAGTCATGTTTTCACGGTTAATTTTGCCATCCCTGAGGATACTTACCATAGTGGAAGGCAAGTTTGATAGAATGGTTGAAAGACCAACAACGTTTACGGAGTTAACGTTTGGCTTGTAAGGTCCAACATGTGTTGTAGACATGCAAATGTTTAGATGAATGTGCGGTCCTACAAGATCAGCCAAGATTATAAATGATGACATATCAAAAGATGCAAATAGCACATAAGAGGATCGAATGAAATAGGTTCAGTTGAGATGGTTTGTCATGTTTTATGTCCATTGGTATGGAACCATGGTACTTGAGGGTTTCAAAAGAGAACGAGGTAGGCATAAAATTACATGGAAGTAATTACTTCAAAGACCTACAATCTCTTGGAATGTGAACAAAACTCAACAATAAAATGATGCATAATAGGAGAAAAGATTCCTATAGGGGATACATATTAGAAGGGATAAAGTGTTGGGCCTCGTTTGTTTTCATTAAGATTAAAATGTGTAAATCTCAATATTAAGATGTGCATTAAGATTTAGAGGTCTAAGTCTAAATATTAAGATGTTGCATTAAGATTTGAATAATAAATAGTTAAGACTGTTTTTCTCAACATATGAATTTATACAATTTGTCCTTTAAAAAATAATAAATATAAAATTCAAATAAAATACTAAATTTATCTAAAATTATATCAATAAAATATTTTGAAATTATTATATGGCAATTGGTGTGGGGACAATGGTGATTGTGTGTCAATTTCGGAAGGTGTCAAATGATGATGGTGGTTATGGGTATCTTATGATAGTGGTTGGCAATAGTTATTCATCGTGGTTGTTGTTGGTTGATAATTTAGTAGTGGGATGATATATATAACTAATGGTGGTGGTGAATTATATGGCGGTTAGCATATCTAATGTTCACTAATGATGGTAATTATTGATAGTGCGTAGTGAATGTAATAATGGTTGGTGGATGATTGCAAATGATGGCTAATGGTGATGTCGGTTGATTTTGGTGATTGAAGGTAGTGGTGGTTGTGGTTCTATCCTTTTGGAGTGTGGAGACTGGGAAAAAGGGAATTCTTATTTCAAATTTGAAAATTGGTGGCTTAAGGTCGAGATGGTTACACCTTGAAATTTTTCAAGGCATGGTGGGAGATCTTGAAGGAGGACCTGATGCAGACTATTCATAATTTCCATTTCCACCAGAGGAGTCCTTGAAAAAATTTTCAATACCTCCCTTGTAGCATTGATCCCAAAGAAGCCTAGAGCTGTTGAGCTAAAGGATTTTAGACCTATTAGCCTAATTTGGGGGGGGGGGTTACAAAATCATCTCTAAACTCGTAACGGAAAGCTTAAAACAGTTTGGGAAGCTAGTGGATGAACACCAAATGACATTCTTGAAGGGGAGACGAATACTTGATGCATCCTTGTTGGCTAATGAACTAGTTGATTCAAGGGTTAAACAGAAGCAACATGGAATCCTATGTAAATTGGATATTGAAAAGGCTTATGACCATGTCAATTGGAATTTCCTCAAAATGTAAGACATGGGTTTTGGTAGTAGGTGGATTAAATGGATCAGTTTTTGTATTTCCAGTGTGAAGTTCTCCCTCATAATAAATGGCAACACAGAAGGCTTCTTTCAATCCCAATCCCATAGGGGTCTTAGGCAAGGGGATCCCATGTCACCTTTTTTGTTCTTATTAGCTATGGAAGGGTTAAATCATATGCTCAGAAAAGCAAATGCTAATAGATGGGTGAAAGGTTTCAGTTCTCAGACAGGTAGAGGTGAAGATCTGGAAGTATCTCATTTGTTATATGCTGATGATGCCTTAATTGTTTGTGAAGTAGAGACATGTCAGATCAGGCATTTGAGGTTCATCCTAACAATTTTTGAAGGTATCTCAGGTCTCCATGTGAATTGGTTGAAAAGTCACATTTCTCCTATGAACCACGTTGGGAATTTGCAAGATCTGGCTGATATTCTCGGCTACCAGGTGGACTCTTTACCAACTAAATATTTGGGACTGCCACTAGGTGCTTAAAACAAAGAATTAGAGGTGTGGAGTGGAGTGTTGGGAAGGTGCGAGAATAAACTATCTAGGTGGAAAAGTCAATATCTCTCTTTAGGGGGCAGATTGACCCTCATCAAGTCAGTTCTTGATGGCATGCCTACATACATGATGAGCCTTTTTCCCTTACCAAAAAGCATTGAAAAAAAAACTCAATAGAGTTAGGAGAGCCTTTCTATGGCAAGGAAACTAGGAAAAGAGAGGTTATAACCTTGTGAAATGGGATGAACTGACTCTCAATACTCAACAAGGTGGGCTCAAATTTGTAGAACCTCAGCAAACAAAACACCTCTCTCTTGCAGAAATGGCTTTGGAAGTTCTCCTCAGAAGAGAGGGCCACTTGGAGAAGATTCATAGCAGGAAAGTATGGTTTACTCAATCATTGGACAACTGAGGAGGTTGCGAGAGCCTTTGGTTGTAGTGTCTGGAAAATCATAAGAAGATTGTGGCCTCATTTCAACGACATGTCAATCACTGTTGGAAATGGTTTGAAAACTGATTTCTGGAATGAGGTGTGGATTGGAGAAGACAGTCTTAGAAACTCCTTTTCACATCTTTACACTTTGAGTACGCAAAGGAATGTCTCTGTATCCCAAGCTTGGAGTCAGCAGGGATGGGACCTTGTTTATAGAAGAGCACTAAATGACTGGGAAATTGGGGAAGTTGCTAACCTATTGGGAAGAGTAAACTCACACCCTGCTTTATCTGTGAGGCCTGACAAACCTAGATGGAAATTACATAACAAGGGTGTGTTCAAAGTGAAATCATGTTACTGGAATCTTAATACAAGGAAGTCAATGGTAGACACTTGGCCTTGGAAGTTAATTTTGAAGACCAAATGCCCCCCGAAGGTAGCTTGTTTTTGTTGGTTGGTTGTGAAAGGATTGTTTAACACATGAAGCTTTACAGAAAAGGGGATGGCAATTTTGTTCAAGATGTGTCATGTGTGAACAGGAAGCAGAATTCAACAAACATTTGTTCCTTCATTGTAAGGCAGCGTTGAGCCTATGGAACATGTTTTTTGGCTCTTTTGGGAGTTCAATGAGTGATTCCTAGCTCAACAAAGGAATTACTAAATAGCTGGAAAGGTATTGGGAACAGAGGAAGAAATGAACAGTGGTGGAGAACTATCCCTGCTTGCATATGGTGGACCCTTTGGAAAGAAGAAATGTAAGAAGTTTTGAGGGACAAAAGACTAACTTACAGAATATTAGAATGAAATGTATAAGCCTTCTGTTTTTTTGGTGTAAACAGAATCTTGTAGGGGATATAGTAGATTTAGCTGAATTTAAAGAAAACTTGTAAAGTATACCCATGAATGGGATGTAAGTTTCCAATTCATTATTTTTTGGATGATGAATTTTTGGTGTGAATACAAAGTTACCCTTGTCTCAAAAAAAGGTAGTGGTGGTTGTGGTTAGGCTCATGATGGGTGTTGTTGATGTTAGGTGCAAGTTGTGACTGAAATGGTGGTTGTGGGTGGTGGGTGAAATTTGATGGAGTAGCGGTGAACTCACATCTTTGTAGAAATTCTTAAATGGACATTTTATTGGCTATTATAGATCTTAATTATTCACACTTATTCATACACATTAAGTGGTTGTAAAAAAAGAAAAACAAACACACTTAATGATTAAGAATTAGACCTTAAAAACAAACAGACTTAATGAGAGATCCGAATGATTAAGATGAAGACTTTCATTAAGTGCAAAAACAAAAATGAAGCCCTTAGTCATATGGGCAGGCTTGCTTTAATTTGGGTCCAGTATTTGCTAGAAGTATTTTCATCTTGTCAGAAATGTAAATGCAGTAGAAGATGTCGAGAACTGCTAGTGTCAGAGACTAAATTGTTGAATATTGGATTGGGACAGCTCTAAATGCAGCACCATGAATAGTGAATATCAATATAGTCAATCCAACTAGCTTGGAATTGAGGTAGTATTGTTGTTATGGTGAGGCAGAAAAATAAATGGGAAATCATTTTGGGATTACATAACACTCATCCAAATACTCTCTTTTTTTAATCAACAGAACTTGCTTTTCAGTTTCTTCTATGTTTTTCAGAAAGTCATATCTGTGACTCATTCTGTGACATCTATCTTTCTTTTCCATCTCGTGCAGTTAAGTGGTGGTGAGAAGCAAAGAGTTGCACTAGCACGTGCATTCCTTAAAGCGCCTGCGATATTGTAAGTTTATCTGTCAACCTACTTGTGTAATGAACTTGTGTTGGCTCAGGGATCTCCCTTTACTTCGTTTTCTGTATGTGCTCATATATTAGTCCTTAGTCTCCAAGTAAAAGAATAACAGTTTGTAGATCTTTAAAGAATTATAACATTTGTTTAATACTTAAGTTCAGAGTCAATTTTATAATGAGGATTAGGCACTTGAGACAAATAAGAACTTTCTGAAAAGTGTCATTCTTCTGCTATTCACTGTCAAAAACAGTTTCCACAACATTTGGGGTCAAAGGTTTTTCCTGAAAAGAAAAATTAAATTAGTAAATATGTTGATTTTAGCACTTTTGGACTAGTTGTTTCGAGTACAATTTAGCAGATGCTCCTATGATTTGTGTTCCCTTGAATCACCTCTCTTCTTGGTGTCTATACAACTTCATCTCTTATTAATTGCTTGCCGGCAGTGTCTTTCTTACCTTCACAACACACACTTAATAAGGCATGTATTAACTTCACCTGCCCCTGGTACTGGCTTATAGACCTGTATTGTTCTCAGCCGGCTTATATAAGGCATGTTGTGGGAGACTTTTTGCTCAGATAGCTTACCACAGAGGCACATATATCCCCTTTTCAGAATGTAACAATGTTAAGACCATTGGTCTAGCATGTCTTTATGACGACAAATTTAGATTCACTGTTGGTTCTTCCTATCTTCTCAGAAGTGCTTTTTTCTCCATTCATTAAAGTACTTTCTTCTTCATCCACATATAAAGACCCTGTTACAGAGAGCATATATGTGCATCATTTGTCATGAAACTTGCTGCCTCTATTTTTAGTTGCTCAGTAAAATCTCTATTTGGGAACAGCCTCCCGTAGAAATGTAAGGTAAGGCTGTGTACAATAGACCCTTGTGGTTGGCCCTTCCCCAAACCCTGAGCATAGCGGGAGCTTTAATGCACCAGGCTGCCCAGTAAATCTCTATTGTCAGAATCTTGAGTTGATAGCATTTTAATGTTGTGTTTAGGCTTAAACCTGGGTATAATCTTGAGCTGGTTATCATGTTAACTGCAGTTTAATTCTTTCAATCAGGCAGCAAGGCTTTTACTGACCATCTATTAATTGAGAGAGGATTGTTGTTGATTTCCTTTCTGTATTACACTTTTTTTCCTTCTCTGTTAGGCTTTGTGATGAAGCCACGAGCGCACTTGACAGCACGACAGAATCAGAAATACTAAGTGCTTTAAAGTCTCTAGCAATTAACCGGACTGCAGTTTTTATTGCCCATAGGCTCACTACAGCTATGCAATGTGATGAGGTATGTGTTCTAATAAATTCCATATGGAATTACTCTTTCTCCAATATATATATTTTTTTTGTTTAGGGGGGGGGGGGGGCAAATTATACCGAGTTTTGTAATCCACATCAAATTTAATATTAGTTAGAGTTCAAGATATGGTAATGAGTATTCCATGCATCTTTTATGTTTGATAGATATCCCCACTATCTAATTACCCTACTTCCTGTTCTTGGGTTGTTTCTACAGTGATACTTTATAATACTCTATTATTAAAGTAATTCTAGCATCCTGTCTTATTGCAAACCCTATCTTATTTCTTAAAAGAGTTGACCCTTTTACGTTTGACTTGGATACAACAAAATTCAAATGAATATCTTAGTAATCGTGCCCAGTGTTTTGGATAGTGAAAGGCGACAAGGGTGTTCCTTGCCACGGGGCACTCGCCTTTTGAAGTGATGCACCAAGATCTCGATAGTAATAAACATATTAGCGAATATTTTAAATAAAAAACTAAGAGTAGATAGCAGATGGTAGATACTGAAGTCTAGAACTGGAATCACTCCATAATTCATATTAATTAGATGCCATTGAAATTGTTATTTCTGGGAAAAATAGTTACCATATTATTAGTGTATAACTAAATTGAATTGGGCATAAATAAAAATAGGACTAGAATTTATCTATTAAAAAACAAAAATTAGGCCTAGAATTTTTTTTTTTTAAATGGGCAGACTCCAGAAAAATATAAAACAGAGTATATAAAACAGTCAAAAAAAACAGACGAATTAGAAGCTGTGCATAGAGGCATACTGGTTAAGAGTCGTGAAAGAAGAAGAAAGAAGAAGAAGAGAGAAGAGAGAAGAACATAGAAGACGTACTTGAAGTCTGAACTTTGGAGAATAAAGTCGCGGTTTGTGTCTTTGTGCAAATAAACCCTAATATTGTCTTTTCACTTTTAAATCGATGTCATTTTTTTAAAAAAAGGTGACACCTCTGTCCATCGCCTGGCTGCGTCACCACTCGCCTATGCGGGATCGCCTCGCCTCTCGCCAAAGGCGAGCACCTTTCACAACACTAGTGCCTTAATCAAATTGAAACCAACTTTGGGACACAGGGATTATAAGGTAAATTTGTATGTTTAAGGTATAAATAAAACGAAGCATTGGCATAAAGTGAACGATTCAAGATGGTAGGAGTGCATTGCTTTATTTTCTTTAATGGCTGGTATATAATATGTTCTGCAGATTTTCATCAGTATTGTGTAATTATAAATTTTTCTCTTCAGATGTAATTACAAGATTCCTTTTCTTCTTGGACCTTACAAAACAAGAAATATATTGTCTATTGGAGGAGAAATATAATCATTTTTGTTTAATGTAAAAAATCATTATAATTAATGGACAACGATTGGTTATAAGCTGTTCAACTTTATCACTAGTGCCAAGAGTTGAAAACTGATATACTGTCCTTGTGTTGACATTTCCCATCATTATTGTTAAAATGTGTTGTATCCTGCGATTTGTGAAGTAGGACTTAGTCGAGTACATTGATGATATTTGTATTGGATGTGTGGTTTTTGATTATCAGATCATAGTGTTGGAGAATGGGAAAGTGGTGGAACAAGGGCCACATGAATTCCTTCTATCAAGGCCTGGGAGATATGCACAACTTTGGTCACAGCAGAACACAGTGGATGGACTTGATGTGGCGATCAAGTTGAACCCATGATATGCTTCTTTCTTCCTGAATAGGAAAGAAACAAATTATGACTTGACCAGCAAGTTTGCCCAATCATCTCACTTCTTTCATCAATCCAACAAAGTATATCAGTTTCCGATAAAACAGTTTCACCCTCACTACCATGTTTAATCCGTTGATGTAGTGGGGGGCACCTGTGTTAATCCACAAGTCAAACTAAACTTGTCAATGATTATAGGCATTTAGTTTTGTTAGAAGTGGTGATATTTTCAATTGATTAGAAGCATCTATGTATTAATCAGTGTAGTGCGCACTTGTTATTTTTGGAGAGCCAAGGATTGTGATTTATGAAGTTTAGAATCCCTATTCCCTAGCTTACTGTTAAGATCCAGCCTTTGGTGTTCGTAGTCGATTAGACATATTATACACCTCCACATAACACACTAAATTGTGTTCAGTATCTAAAATGTCACTTGCTCTATTATGAGGTATCTATGTTGGTGTATTAGACTTGTGTTGTATTCGATATGTTTTATATCTTAAATCTTCTACTTCTAAAGCATCTTGCTATTTGCAGCTGTAGATGTGATATAGAGAATTAACATGTTTTTTTTTTTTATCTAAACTAGATTTGTTTCTTGATTTTATGCTTAACTATATTTTTTTAATTGAATATAACAAAGTGACTTGTTTGAACAAAACTTGATGCTATGCTGTTTTATATTCCTTCATATGTGTACAAAAATTGGCGAATAATCACTTTAATCATGTGCTAAAAGACTAAATAGTTCAAATGTATATGTCCAAATTTGAAAATGCTTTGAAGGACTCTGAATAAGTGAACTGTGAGGAATTGAATCATAAAAAATGTAATTTGGTGTGGTATTGATATAAACAGTTTTTAGAATTAAAAAACATCCAACTAAATGAGTAATAGTATCAAAACGAGAACACCCTCACAGGAGCCACTATCTTCAGCTCGCCGTTGCCCAAAGAAATTGAGTCTTTACTTACTCCCCAGAAACAAGTCCGGTACTGTTCCACTCCTCCACCTTTGCAACCCTACACCTGACGCTTATTCATTTGCAAAATATAAATAAAAAAGTAGTGTATTTTATTTCACCCTAAAAATACTGTTACTTTAGAACCATACCTTCCCTATAAATACTGTTACTTTAGAACCATACCTTCTGTCTACCATCCCCATCCACCCCACTCAAAAATTTTAAATTCTCTCTCACAGACACACACATGATGTGACATGTATCAAATCATGTAGTATATTTTTTTTAATAAAAATATCAATGTTGTTAAACCAACATTTCAGTAAATAATTATAAAAGAAATAATAAAGTATAATTTCCTATAAATAATGGAGGTAAACATTCTTATGACTAATAGTTGTGGAATCAATATTTGGAAATATCTATATCTATTTATAATATGAATTGAAAATGTGATGTTGCGCCTATGGATTCCAATTAATTTTTTTCTCCCTTCTTCTCATTCTAAAATTTAAAATTAATTGTTATGTGTAAAATATAAAAAAAGTCACTCTTAAAATCTCTTAACTACACTTTCAAAATATATTTTCTCCTCACTCTCCTACAATTTATTGCTTAGTTATTGTTGTATTGTTAGACTTTTGATGAGTGGTAGATTTGCACTCAATAACTAGTGTCTTCAATGCCTATTTTTATTCTGTTTTGATGATATTTTGATGATTTGCAACTATGAAGGCAAATGGAAAAGGCAAGGATGTAAGTTTGAAAGAATGGCCAAAAGTGTGAAAAGATGTGCAATATTTACATCAATGATCGCTAGGCAAGAAAGGCGAATCGCCTATTGAACATGACCTCGCCCAAAGTGACAGTGCACAAGCACTTGTGTCTATCAAGATAGATCTGCAAACTCTAAAAGAAAAAGTGATTTGCCAAGGAGGTTAGACGAATCGTCAAATTAGCCACAACTCACCGTTTTGAGTGAATATGTGACCTTGGAAATTGTGCCATTTGACGGGCTTGTCTTAGTTCGTCTAACCCACTAGGCGAATCGCCGAGTGCGAGTGGACATCACCCTTGAGGACTGTTTCTTTTCATTTGTACTATAATTTTTGGTGGACATGTTTAGCCAGCTGAAACCAACTCGGTGAATCACTAAGTTGAAATTGACTCCACCCTTTGTGCCTGTTCTTTTAAATGATTGCTACTGTCTGATTTGGTGAGCTCATCGGAGCTCGCCTATCTTGTTAGGCTATCCACCTTTCCGTTAGTTAGCCTCAGGGTAACTTTTGAGCTATGATTCCAAATGTGTTTGATTTCAACTAATCTTCATCGCTTCTATGTTTTAATGTATGATTTGCATGTCATGGCTAGAGGAAAAGGTAAATAAGTGGTGTCATCAGGCATAGACTCAGACATAGACTCGCCTTCTCTTCCTTATTTGAAAAAGCACAGAGGCATATCTATTAATGAGCCTTTAGAGGCTTCTTGTGCCAAAGAAACCACTTTGCACTCTCTTATTAGTGAGACTAAGAAATCCTGAAAATACATTGCCATGAAACATATGAATGTTTGCTCAAAGCTAGTATCACCTCATCCTGATCATACACATGCTTCTTATATTCTCCATTAATAGCTTCAAGGCCATTACATAAGCTCAAGGCAGAAGAACAAAAAAATAGTTCTTAAGGAATGAAGGCTCTCAACTGATAGGGTGATGAGCGATTACCCTGCCATAAAGGAGACAATCAAATCCTATAAATTGAAGCAGTTCACAAAGCTCAGGCAACCCTATGTTCAAAAGTGGGTCAGGGAGTTCTATGACACTTGTGCCAACGCTCTGTCTAAAAAGACAAACGGTACTTTCTAGAAACCCCTGGATGAGGTAAAAGTGCTGGGAAAAATAATTCAGTGTCATGCAGGTGAGATCCACACAATACTACGCTCCCAGTCCACTCATGTTGATACATACCATATCCAGATGAACATGGAGCTTGATGCCTTGAAAGGGTGATGTCCCCATTGATATCTAATGACTCTTCTCCGCCATGGATAGGATGTGCACAGATTGAGAAGAAAAGATTAAACATTGTAGTCCGGTATTGGTTTGGGTTTACCAACAACAACATCATACCATCTCAGAATCAGTCGATCCTTAACATCCTAAAGCAGTGCTAGTGGGAACCTTTATCGACAAGGAGCAGATCAATATCGATAAGACCATTGTTGAGGAGATGTTTATATGGGCCAGGTAGGAGTAAATCTCTCTCCCATTCCCAGTCTTATTACTAAGTTGTGCGAGAGAGCTAGATTTCCCTTTATGGGGAAATATGATATGCCTGTCACACCAGCCTTTTCCAGTGACAACAGGAGGATTGAGGCTGAGTATTTAAAAGACAATGCAGCTCGAAAGGAGCCTCCATCACCAGATGCTACGCTCATAGTTGATCCAAAAACTCTAGAATATGAGGACACCACACCTACTCCTTTTCTAGAGCAGGTGGGTATACCTTCCTCTTATGTTCTACCTTTAGCTACTGCTGAGTGTGCCAATCCCCACTCCTATACATGTCCCTCCTTGAACCAGGAATTAATACATCTGATGGGTAGTTTTGCCAGATCAATGGATGTTAGAGCCGCGAGGGTTGAGAAATACGTATTTGGATTATTGACAGGGCTATTTGAACATGCCTTGTCTCCTTTGAGGGATAGGGTGAGCCTACTTCCATTGTGTAACCTAAGTTAGATGTGGGAGTTGATGATGTTGTTTTGGATGTTGAGAGGGCCAATAACCGAGGATATAAATGAGGAGGTGGAGGGCTGATGAGGATGAGCATGAGATTGCATAGCTTCTCACGGAAATTCATGAGACTGATGAGGTGACTGTTCAGGCAACCCTAGAGAGATCCCTTTGGAAGACTTCAATAGTTGACACCCGTGAAGTCTCTTCAGACTTCCCCATTCCTCCATTGAATTTATTTCTAGGCACCGATGCCTGGGGCGATGCTTCCTTTCCTGAGACTCTAGATTTGTAACAACTCTAAAAATGAACTAGGATAAATTAGAGCTTCACATGCATTTATCGAGTTAATAACATGTTAAAATAATGAAGAACAACTTTTGAAGTCATTTTAAAAGAGTTTTGAAGTCAAACATCAAGGGACGACCAAGACGTTTGAAAAGTAGTCTTTTGCGTGTTGGTGTGTCTTAGTATGATGTGCATGTTTTTATATGTTCTTTGGAGTCTAAAATCAGTAGAGGTGACTTTAGGGTCTATATGAACATATTTTGGGTCAAAACATTCAAATACGACTCCCCGAGGACCACCCTAAGGGTTCTTGAGGAGGACCCAAAAATGGGCCAAGGAAGCTCCAGAGCAGCCCCTTTTTGGAGGTGGTTGCGCATCACACATCTAGCACTTGAAAGGAAAAATGTTTCCTTGTGATGCAGACTTGTCGTACAACTCACTGCCTCAAAATGATTTCGGAAATCAAATATGGAGGTGCCTCCGCGACGCGTAGTAATGTGCCATTTTAAAGTCAATTTAGACTTAACCAAAAAGGTTCAACTTATGTATGGGTGTTTTGGGTATTTTGGGGGTGTATTATATACTGATTTTGGGTCATCATTAACTAATTACCCTATCAATAATCCCAAACCCTCAATTAGAAATCTAAAATTTAAAAAACCCTCAAAATCTCTTCTCTCCTAAAATTATCTCAGCCTCCATTGAAAGTCAAGGTCTTGGAGCTTGCTAGGAAGGATGGTTCAACTAATTTCCTCTCAATTTTCATTGGTTTCTTGAAAAATAATGTGTGTGAATTCTTTATCTAAGGTTAGTTCATACCTTACAACAAATTTCAAACTGATTTCAAAGATTATGAAAAAGTCAAATTTTCACTCTAACTCAAGGGTTCTTGCATGAAACGATCTCAAATTATTAGATATGATATTATTGATGTTAAATTGATTTTATTCAATGAAAATATCTATTAACCTTGATCTTCTCAATTCCCTAAATTTGGCTTATGAAGTGGGTTCATTTCCTATGATCTAATGTTGATAATATTGAGTTTAGTTCATGTTGTATTGCTGATTTTTATGGTTAATTATGCTATTATATTGTGAATTGTTGGAGATGTTAAGGAATGGTGATATTGTCTACTGGAAGAGGGTAAGTTGACCTGATTCCCTTATTAATGTATAATTGATATAAAATTGCTCTTGTGTGGTATGATCCACTTATGGTGGCAGTGTTTACTTCTTGTTATTATTGTGATCGTGGTCTTGTCGACATTATTATGTGATTGTAATAGTATCATGTTAGGGTATATACGAAAGTATATTGTAAAGTTTGTTATGTGAAGTAATGTTGATATGTAGAAGGTGTTATGGCAAATATGAATGTATAAAGTGAGGTTATTATGTGTTATATATGTGATGTTTTGCAATGTTCATAGCGTGAAAGTGTTCATGTGATCTTGAGGTGCTCATGTTTAGAGCTATTTTATATTTTAAATGAAAGCATATTCCTATAAATGTTGGTATGTGATGAATATAAACTATGAAGAGTGTTTACGTGTTGATACAATGTCTTGTTTAGGTAGACCTAGTTGTCCCTACTTGATGCATCAAAACTATATGAATATGATCTCTTGACTTGGTAGGATTAGGCACCCTTTTTATATATAAACGTATGCATGAAAGTCTAGGATCGGTAGACCTAAAGTAGGTACCCTTCTATGAAAGACTAATGTGAAAACCTTGAATGAGAAAATAAGGTTTAAAATGTGAAACCTTGAATATGAAAAGAAGGTTAATAAAGAAGCCTTGAAATGGTAGACCTAAAGGGTGCCCTTTTTGAGTGGAATGATAGACATAGAGGTAGGTTGGCCAGAACAACATGAAACCATATTTAAGAAAGTCATAAGACTTATCCTTATAAACCTTGATCCATACATTCTTGTGGATCCCTTCTTGGAAGATGGTGTTATGAGTTGGTAGGACTTAGAAATGGTACTTTCTCTAATACACTTGTGTGAATGAACTTACTCTATGAGAACAAGGAAAAGCACCGAGTGGATATGCTTAAGGGAGTAGCTATAATTAAGTATGAGACTTTAGTACAAAGAAACCTTTTGATATCCCTTAAACAATGTTCCTACATGAAATGTGTCCTAGTTCTACCCTTGGCAAGTAAAACACCTTTCCATTGTGTAAGGTCTTGATGACACCGGATTCCATACCTAGATAGTATGGTCTATGTCGGTTAATGCTTATTCTCATTTTGTTGGAAGTGCACTCTAGTTATTGAATAGGTTCTACAATGTGTGGGTAGTGGAATGGGACACTATATACACATGACACGAGTAGACTTTGATGATACTAAAGTGAGTTCCCTAGGTCTTCCAAGACAATTATGTGAAGTCTCTTATTTTATTAGTTGTCTCTTAAATGGATTAAATGAATAATGTTCACTTAGTAAAAGTATGTTGAATAGAAAGGTTCTTATCTAGGGTGACTTTGAGGATCACTTAGGTGTTCTTGAACAAGGTGTATGAGCGGTGTCTTTATGTCTTACTTATGCGGGTATTAGAGTAACTTGGTAGAGAGTCAAAATGATGAAAAGGTTAACTTCTTTGATATGGAATTAAGTGTTATATGTTGATGCTAATTGAATATATCTTATATGTAACTATTAGCTTGTATTATGTCTCTTAAACTCTTATGGTGAATGTTTTTATCATAATGTGATTAAAGCAAGTTTCTATACTTAATGTAACTTTTGGCATGGTTTTTGCATGGATTCCATACTTAGTGCTTAAATGTGCTAACCCCTTATTTTCCCCTTTTTGACTTATGTGTAGCGATTGGAGATATAGTAGGCTATGGAGGTTGACTAGGTATCTAAGTGGTTGAAGATGCTCATAGATTCGAGGACAATACCCTCATGTTCCTTTATGTCGTTTAGTATTTATTTAACTCTTGTATAGGCTTAGTCTCAATGTTGTACTCTAAAGTATTAGATGGTTTATGAGACATGCATGTTGTAAAGTGAGATTTTTTTAAAGACTCCTGCTTGCTTATGTATTCTTCGCGTATAAAAAAAATTTAAATTCTAACTTATTTTGAGTATCCTATGCAATGAATGATCCGTGTAGCTTGTATGATACCTCCGCGAGGTCGATTATGCCGTGTTATTTCTGGGGGTACTTCGCGGTTGTGACAAACTTTGTATCACAACATAAGGTTTCCAGTATGGTCTTAGAGTCTTGTTCATAATATGAAGAGTGCCAGATCTAGTAGATTCTTGTTCATAATATGAAGTGTGCCACATTATGAATAGGAGGCTATTGGGTGCTAAGAAAGTTTCACTTCTTATTTGTTCTAATCGTGCCTAAGAGTTTTATTCTATGATGTCTTTCTATTGTTCCTTATGTGGTGATCCTTAGAGTGTGACCTTTGAGAATATTGGCTGTAGAGGTTGAGGGAGATAATAAATTTAGGTGTGACTTGCTAGATGGAATATAGAAGGTTGTGATGATGACATTATGTCACGCCCCAAGCTACCCCCGTGACGCGGACACGAAACCTAGGTCCACAAGTGATCCCAAGCTAACCCTGCTGACATGATCATGAGCATACTAATGATAATAAACTGAATGTGGAAGCTAAATCACAATTTAAACTGAAAAGATGGGGAATACCTATATTCTACAACTGAGATATTTGTAAACAATGAGTTTAATACAAAGGAAATATTAACTCAATACTAAGCTGAAACTAACTATGTCTTATATAAGCCACTAACAAAATAGAAATGCTGGGACAAGCCCCAGCTAAGTCTAGTAAAACTTAAACTAAATGACTGAAAGACTAAAATGAATTCATGACTATTGTCCTCGGAGAATGAGGACTCACAACTGAATCTGCTAAACTGGAGATCGGGAATTGAACTATGTGTGATCTAGATGTTGAGAACCTGAACCTACATCACGAGAAGATGTAGCGCATGTATATGTCAGTACTTTAAGGTACTGAGAATGTACGATAGAGTAAAGCTGAAATAAAACATAACTGAACAAGCACAAAGAATTTATAATAATCTGAACATGATATACTAAATTCTGAAGTAACTAGATGCATTGACAAAATTTATAACATGCTGAGACTGAAAGATAACTGAACTGTAAATATGGTTAATATATTAGAGAGTCTGACTAAACTGTGGGAGTTGATAATAATCGAAAATAAAACCATATGAGCTAAATATGGAGTCCAATATATACTCCCAAATGACAGGACCCAATATACCCTGCCAGAGGTATAAAGGCATGCTGGCGTGATCACTAAACTGATTGCCCACGGAGGGGACTTACAACCTACTTGGCTAGTAGTTTTAGGACAAATTGGGTAGGTTGAACCCTAGTCCAACTCATTATTATGCTACTCCCAATGAATTATGTAATTAACCGATTATGACTGAGTTTTAGTAAATATTGGATAACTCAAAACTGAACATGCAAATAGATAATGCAAGAATTAATCTGATAATGATGCATTAATAACTGAGGCATGTATAATTGAATAGGTGAAATATCTAACCTAACATGTGTAATTCAAGAACTAATGAAATACATAGCTAAGATTCTGAAATTTATGCGATATACTGAATAATAACATGTAGATCTGATTTGGAACATATAACTATTTAATTAATGAAGTTCTAGAAACCCTAAGTCTAACCATGATATGGGAATAAAGAATCTAACTGAAAACTAGGGATCTAATGGGTGAAAGGAACCCATTAGTGAAATCCCACATGCCTGGTGATGAAATCCATGGAGAAATATTTAGATTCGGGGCTAGAACGGGTGGAACCTTGGTGCGTTCTTGAACTAGGGTTTTGACCTTTTTCTCCTTTCTTGCTTTTAATTTTTCTAAGCTTTTCATTGATGATTTGACTTAGGTAAGTCTAAGTTATGTTTCTAGGCTTAAACTAACTTAAATATGATGATTTAGGGTCAAAATGAAGTATCTTAGGGTTTAAATCAAGTGAGAAAAGACCAAAGACCCCTGAGTTAATTGTTGTCGTACCAAACGAAAACCTGGACTGACTGGCCGTCGTTCAATCAACGATCCATCATTTGTGTCCGTAGGTTGGGTCTGTTCGTTAGACCTTTACCAAAACGAGCAAAAATTTTTACTCGGAGGTCTGATTTTAGAAAACTCGATGGATATGGAAATATAATTCAATTATCTATTATTGTATAGGTCATGTGACTACTTATTCATTTTGTGCTAAGAAATATGTTCATTTGAAATTGACCCAACTGTATTTTCTCCCTAACTG
Organism: Solanum lycopersicum; assembly: GCF_036512215.1. NCBI lineage: Eukaryota > Viridiplantae > Streptophyta > Magnoliopsida > Solanales > Solanaceae > Solanum > Solanum lycopersicum. The sequence goes on from NC_090808.1 coordinate 36,861,738, forward strand.
TCTGCTAATTTCCACCTACGGTCATACTTACGGTCTCTCGGTGCATCTACGGACCATACTAATCAATCGTGGTTCTTCTTAAAGAGTGGGTAAATGGGGTATTGATCGACTGACATAGACTAAAGACCGTAGTCTGACATACAGATCGTAGGTCTGTCCGTGGATCGCCACTTAGTCAATTTTTGTGGGCTGCATCATGGGAGATACGAATGTGCAATACGGGCGTGGGTCAGGTACAGTCCATCGATGGTAACTATCAATTGCACATGAAGATTTCTGGAAAGCAGAATTTTGGTCTATTTTGGATACGGGGTGTTACATTATCTCCCCCTTGGGAATATTCGTGCTCGAATAAAGACTAAACTAGCTGAAATAGAGGGAGAGAGCTGCAATCCCTACTACTAAACACTGAGGATTGAGTTTCTAACTGAATTGAGTTACGAAAACACGCTAATATGCTGAAATGCAAGTACAAACTGAAGAAACATGATTCTAAAACTAAATTCAAGCATGAATAACTGAAACTGAAGAGGAACTATTACCTCAAGCTGGAGTGGAATTAGAAGGAAAGAGGTGAGGATACTTGGTTTTCATGGATTCTTCTACTTCCCAAGTAGCTCCCTCTAATGACTGACTCCTCCACAAAACCTTGACTAGAGCGACTTCTTTATTTCTCAACCTTCTAATCTGACGGTCAAGAATCTCAATTGGTACATCCTAATAAGAAAGACTATCTTTCACTGCCACACTCTCTAATGGAACTACAGAGGCTGGATCACCCAACACATCTTAAAGAGCGAGATGTGGAAGACTGGATACATTGCTTCTAGTTCTGCTAACAGCTCTAAATCATATGATAACTTGCCAACCCTTTTCAATATCTTGTAAGGGCCTACATATCTAGGGCCGAGTTTTCCTTTCTTGCAAAATCTCATAACTCCTTTCATAGGTGACACTTTCATGAAAACCCAATCATCAACTTGGAACTTTAGTTCTCTTCTCCTTACATCCGCGTAAGAATTCTGAAGACTCTGACATGTGTTAAGTCTCTCTCTAATGAGTTGCACTTTTTCCATACCATTAAAGACTGAATATGTCCCTATTAAAGATGTTTCACCTACTTCAAACCAACCAACGTTATATCTACATCTACGCCCATACAGTGCCTCATAAGGGGACATCGGAATACTGGAATGGTAGCTATTGTTATAGGCAAACTCAATAAAAGGAAGGTGATCATCCCAACTACCTTTGAAATCGATCACACAAGCTCTCAACATATCCTCTAGGGTCTCAATGGTACACTCTTCCTATCCATCCGTGTGTGGATGAAATGTTGTGTTAACGTTAACTTGAATACCAAGACCCTTCTGAAATGACTTCCAAAAATTAAAGGTAAACTGAGGACCTCTATATGAGATGATAGGCCAAGGAACCCCATGTAACCTCACACGTTCATTAATGTCAAGCTTGTCATAGTCCTCTACCGAATCTGTAGTCTTGACCGCCAAAAAGCAAGAAGACTGAGTCATCCTATCCACTATCACCCAAAGGGAGTCATTCTGTCTATGAGTACAAGGTATCCCTGTGATGAAATCCATATTGATCACATCCCACTTCCAAGTAGGAATATCGATCTCTTGAGTCATACCTCCTGGTTTCTGATGTTCTACCTTGGCTTGCTGGCAATTGGGGCACTTACTCACAAATTCTTCTATGTCCCTCTTCATGACATTCCACTAATAGACTTCTCGCAGATCGCAGTACATTTTACTGGCACCTGGATGAATAGAATATCTGGAGTTATGGGTTTTTTCAAGGATATGCTTCCTCAACTCACCCACATCAGGAATGCACAATCTACCCTGGTAGCAAAGTACACCATCTACACCATCTCCCCCTTGGGAGAAAACCTCTACTCTGTGATTGTGGACTACACTCTTAAGTTAAAGCAAGATTGGATCAGTGTGTTTCTTTTCCTCAAATCCCACTACCAAATAAGATACTACCCCAATTCTGAACAGTTACCCTACAATCTGATATGCTCATAAGGTGAACTCCTAAGCGAGCTAGCCTGTGAACATCCTTCACTAGCTTCTTTCTTTCTTCATCAACATGGGCTACACTACCCATAGATAATACGCTAAGAGCATTTGCTACTACATTAGCCTTACAAGGATGATAATGCATACTCATATCATAATCCTTAAGGAACTCAAGCCATCTCCTCTGGCAAAGATTCAACTCTTTCTGGGCGAAAACATATTGAAGGCTCTTATGATCAGTGAACACATCTACATGAACACCATACAAATAGTTTCTCCATATATTGAGTGCAAATACTACTGCTTCAAGCTTGATATCATATGTTGGATAATTTTTCTGATGAACGTTAAGATCTCTAGAGGCATAAGCTATAACCTTATCTCGCTGCATCAACACACAAACTAGGCCAACACTAGATGCATCACAATAGATAACATAACCATCTGAACCCTATGGTAGAGTCAAGACAGGAGTTGTAGTCAATCTAGTTTTCAATTCTGCAAAACTTTTCTCACAATCATCTGACTATTGAAACTTGACCATCTTCTTATTTAACCTAGTCAATGTTGAGGCTATGGATGAAAATCCTTCCACAAACCTTCTGTAGTAACCCGCAAGACCTAAGAAACTTCTGATATCTGAAGTAGAGGTAGTTCTAGGTCATTGTTTCACCGCTTTTATCTTCTCTGAATCCACTTGGATCCCTTTGCTATATACAATGTGACTAAGGAATACAACAGATTTCAACTAGAATTCGCATTTGCTAAACTTAGCGAATAACTAGCGATCTTTGAGAGTCTGCAGAACAACTCTCAGATGACTCGAGTGTTCTTCCTTGTTCCTAGAGTAAATAAGCATATCATCAATAAAGACGGTAACTAACAAGTCCAAGTATTGTTTGAACACTCTGTTCATAAAATCCATGAATGCTGCAGGAGCATTGGTTAGTCCAAATGACATAACTACAAATTCATAATGACCATACCGAGTTTTAAAGGTTGTTTTTGGAATGTCGTTATCTCTGAATCTAAGCTGATGATAACCTGATCTGAGGTCTATCATTGAGAAATGTCTAGCACCTTGAAGTTGGTCAAATAAGTCATCAATCATGGTCATGGGATACTAATTCTTAATTTTGACCTTGTTCAACTATTTATAGTCAATGCATATTCTGAGAGAACCATCTTTCTTCTTTACGACCAACACTGGTGCACCCCATAGTGTAATACTAGGTTTGATTAAGCCCTTATCTAGGTTGTCTTTCAACTGATCTTCCAACTCTTTAAGCTCTGCTGGAGCCATTTTGTAAGGAGGAATATAAATAGTTTGGGTATCTGGAATGAGATCAATTCTAAAGTCAATTTCCCTTTTGGGAGGGACTCCGGAAAGATCTTCTGGAAACTCACAAACTACTGGAACTGACTAAAGAGTTGGGGTTTCAGAGCTTGAATGCTTAACCTGAACTAGATGATAGAGATAAACCTTAGAGATCATATTTCTGGCCTTAAGGTAAGAAATGAATCGACCCATAGGTGCTAAACTACTTCCCTTCCATTCTAAGATTGGTTCATCTAGAAACTGAAAACGAACAATCCTAAATCTACAATCGACTGAGGCATAACAGGAACGTAACAATCCATGCCTAGAATGACATCGTACTATATCATTTCTAATTCTACAAGGTATTCTGAGGTAAATTTCTAAGATATTGTGACAGGGCAATTTCTATATACCCGTCTGGCTATGACTGGGTCACTGACTCGATTAGAGATTGAGAAAGGTTCCGAGAGACTTTCTGGACTAATACTGAATTGGACTGCTATCTAAGGAGTGACAAAGGAAAGAGTAGCCCCTGGATCTAACAATGCATAAACATCAAGGTCAAAGACTTGTAACGTACCAGTAACTAGATCATGAAAACCTTCCTGATCTTGGAAAGCCTAAAGAACATACAACTTGTTCTGGCGGTGACCGCCACCTGTACCAGATGAGTTACCCTATTGAATCGGGAGACTTGTTGGTGCTGATGAAGTTGTAAACTGATCTTTATCATAACCACCTGCTTGACCATGTCTAGAAGGACAATCCATCAACCTGTGATCAAACTGACTGCACCCAGAGCACCCTTCTTTTCCTACGATACACTCGCTCGGATGGTTCTTGCCACACTTAGAGCAAGTAGGGTAAGTCTTGATGCCTGAAACACTTCCCTGAGATTTATATGCTGGCGCTCTAACCTTCTGGTCAAACCTGTTCTTGGAGGATGGAACACTAGCTGAAGAAGGGGCTGGAGCTGAAAACTTTTGCTGAATCTGTGAGCAATTTCCACTACCCGATTATTACTGAGAGTAGTCATAGTTACCAGTCCTAGCCTTCTTATTATCTTTGGCCTGTTCCCTAAGCTTATCACCCTCAAGCTGCTGAGCATGAGTCATAAGCCTAGAGATGTTCATATCTCCTAGTAACATAGCATTTGTGCACTCAGTTTTCACCAAATTTGACACTTCATACAAGAAGTTATTCATTTGATACCTAGAGTCTGCAACTATGTGAGGATCATACCTCGAGAGTTGGTTAAACTTCAGCCCGTACTATTGGACACCCGTGTTTCGCTGTCTTAAGTTAATGAATTCCGGAGCGTTTGCTTCTCTCAACTCTATTAGGAAAAACTTATCTAGAAAGGTCTCACTAAAGCATTCTTAAGTAATAAGCATTGTATCTGTATGCCTATTCTAATCATGATATGAAAGTCAAAAATCTGACTAAAAACTAGGGATCTAATGTGTGAAAGGAACCCACTAGTGAAATCCCACATATCTGGTGATGAAATCCATGGAAAAGTATTTAGATTTCGAGGCTAGAGCTGATGGAACATTGTTACATTCTTGAAATAGGGTTCTTGACCTTTTTCTCCTTTCTTGCTTCTAATTTTTTAAGTTTATGATTAATGATTTGACTTAGGTAAGTTTTAGGTATGTTTTTAGTCTTAAAGTGACTAGAGTATGATGATTTAGGGTCAAAACGACATATCTTAGGGTTTAAACTAAGTGGGAAAAGACCAAAACATTACTAAGTTAATTGATTCCGGACCAAATAACGATTTGGACTGACGGCCGTCGTTCAATCAACGGTCTGTAGTTTGGGTCCATAGGTTGGGTCAGTTCGACAGGCTTTTACTAAAATGCACATAAATTTTTATTCGAAGGTCTAATTTTAGCAAACTTGGTGGATATGGAAATATAATTCAATTATCAATCATTGCATAGGTCATGGGAGACCTATTTAATTTTGTGGTAAGAGTTATGACCATTTGAAGTTGGCCCAACTGTATTTTCCCCATAACTGTCTGCTAATTTCCACCTACGGTCCGTAGGTCCATCTATGGACCATATTGGTCAATCATGGTTCATGTCAGAGAGTGGGTAAATGGGGTCTTGATCAACGGATAAAGGCTACAGACTGCAGTCTGACTTACTGACCGTAGGTCTATTCGTTGATCGACACTTAGTCAATTTTTCTGGGCTGCATCATGGGAGAGTTTCAGTCACAAAAGATGGATATGCAGTATGAGCTATGGGTCAGGCTAACCTGAATTTTGGTCTGTTTTGGATACTGGGTGTTACACCTTATGTTTGATGAGTTACCTTATGATGGTGTATATTGTTTGTAGAAACTGTCTTTCATATATTGTGTTTTGAGGTGGGTTGTTGGGTTAGAGCAGTGTGGTTAGGTTGATGGTTCTTAATTGAGATTCTTGTGGTATGTTCTTGTTGACCTTAGAGAGGTTCTCCCAAGTGGAACAATATTATATGGGTTTCTCCTAAGTGGGAGAGTATGGTGAATAGTAAGGGTGTCAGGAGTGAGATATCCTTATCTTTTCCTTGTGTTCTCTTTCAAGCCTAAAACTAAGAGTTCTTAGTATCTTGGTTCATGTTGGAGTCTTTTGTGAAAAATGAGTTTCCAAATATTCTCCTTAAGATGTGCATGCTTTGGTTGAATTCTTGTTGAATGAGAAAATGACAGTTCATATATTGCAGTCCCTCATGTTCATGTTCATTTCGTGTAGCTTTTCTATTTGATTCATGAGGTGATATTGTGAACATGCATAAATAGTACATGAGTTGACTTGTTTAGCATACCTAAAATGTTAATGAGAAGTTGTATCTTGAGCCTTATGAGAAAAATTGCTTGAATATGCCTTATTGAAAATGTTGCATGATTGTGCTTTAATGAGAAATTGCATGACGTGATAAGTGATGTTTAAAAGAGCATGATGTAACATGGAGAAGGAAGTTCCTCAAATATCATGAGAAATAGTAAAGAATGATGCATAAGGAGTTGGTAGGTATAACGCTACTTGCTTGAATTTCATGAAGTTGTTTGATACTTTTATGTGGAGTGATGTTGCTCCTAACTATGTGTATGTTTTATGATAGTGTATGATTGAATGTGGGCTGTTTGCTTTGGTCGTGTTCCCTTTAAGTGCCAAGTGTCATTCGAGGACGAATGTTCCCAAGTGGGAGATACTGTAACAACCCTAAAAATGAACTAGGATAAATTAAAACTTCATCATGTATCTTGAGTTAATAACTTGTTAAAATAATGAAGAATAGCTTTTGAAGTCTGTTTAAAAGAGTTTTGAAGTCAAACGTCAAGGAACGACCAAGACGTTTGAAAACTAGTCTTTTGGTGTGTTGTATATGTTGTAAATGTTTTTATGTATTATTTTGAGTCTAAAATTAGTGAAGGTGACTCTAGGGTCTAGATGAACATGTTATGGGTAAAAACATTTGAGTAGGACTCCCCGAGGATAACCCTAAGGGTCCTTGAGGAGGACCCAAACATAGGCCAAGGAAGCTCCCAGGTAGCCTGTATTTGGAGGTGGTTGTGTGTCACATAACTAGCAGTTAAAAGGAAAAGCATTTCCTTGCAATGCGGACTTGGCTTCGAAAAGATTTCGAGAATCAAAATATGAAGGTAACTCCGTGACGGGCATTGGCTGCCCATTTTAGATTGCGTCGTTTTAAAGTCAAGTTAGACATAATTAAAAAGGTTCAACTTATGTAGGGGTGTTTTGGGTATTTTGGGGGTATATTATATACTTATTTTAGGTCAATATACACTCATTACTCTATCAAACCCCCCCACTCTTAATTAGAAATCTGATACTTGAAAACCCTTAAAAGCTCTGTCTCCCAAAATTCTCTAAAGCTTCCATTAAAGGTCAAGGTCTTTGAACTTGCTAGGAAGGATGATTTCAACCGATTTCCTCTGAATTTTAGTTGGTATTTTGAAAAATAAGGTATGAGAGTTCTTTATTTAAGGTTATATATAATTTAGAGCCAATTTCAAAGTGATCTCAAAGTTTATTGAAAAGTCCAATTTTCAGTCTAACTCAAGCGTTCTTACATGAAACGATTTTAAATCATTAGATATGATATTATTGATATTAAACTGATGTTTTCCAATGAAAATATACATGATCCCTTGATATACTCAAATTCATAAATTTGGCTTATGAAGTGGGTTCATTTCATATGATCTAATGTTGATAGGGTAGAGTTTAGTTCATATTGTATTATTGATTTCTATGGTTATTATGCGATTATATTGTATATTGTTGGAGATTTTAAGAAATGGTGATCTTTGATATTTGGAAAAGGTTAAGTTGATTTAATTCCCTCACTAATGTAGAATTCATATAGAATTGCTCTTGAGTGGTATGCTTCACTTATGGTGGAGGTGTTTACTACTTGTTCTTATTGTGATCATGGCCTTGCCGATATTATTATGTGAATTTTAGTAGTATCATGTTAGGGTATACATGAAGGTATATTGTGAAGTTGGTTATGTGAAGTAATGTTGTTATATAGAAGGTATTATGACATATATAAATGTATAAAGTGAGGTTATTATGTGATATACGTGTGATCTTGTGCAATGTTTATAATGTGAAAGTGTTCATGTGATCTTGAGGTGATATTGTTTAGAGCTATTTGATATCGTGAATGAAAGCATGTTCCTCTAAATTTTGGTATGTGATGATGATAGATTGTGAAGAGTATTTACACGTTGATATGATATCTTGTTTAGGTAGACCTAAAGTAGGTACCCTTCTATGAAAGACTAATGTGAAAACCTTAAATGAGAAAAGAAGGTTTAAAAAGTGAAACCTTGAATATGAAAAGAACGTTAACATGGAAGCCTTGAAGTGGTAGAGCTAAATGGTTCCCTTCTTAGTGGAATGATTGACTTATTGGTAGGTTGGCCAGAACGACATGAAACCATCTTTAACAAAGTCATAAGAGCTATCACAATGAACCTTGTTGGTAGACCCTTGTTGATCCCCTCTTAGAAAATAGTATTATGAGCTGGTAGGACTTAGAAATGGTACCTTCTCTAATACACTTATGTGAATGAACTTACTCTATGAAAACTAAGGCAAATCACTTAGTGTATATGCTTAAAGGAGTAGCTCTAATTGAGTATAAGACTAGAGTACAAAGAAACCTTTTGATAGCCCTTAAACCATGTGCCTACATCGGATGTGCCCTAATTTTACCCTTGGAAAGTAGAATACCTTCCAAAGTGTGGGGTCTTGATGAAACCTAATTCCATACACAACTAGTATGGTCTATGTCGATTAATGTATATTATCATCATGTGTGATGTGCACTCTAGTGATTGGATAGGTTCTACAATGTGTGGGTAGTGGAATGGGACGCTATGTACACATGAAACGAGTAGGCTTTGAAGATACTAAAGTGAGTTCCCTAGGTATTCCAAGACTATTATGTGAAGTCTCCTATTTAATTAGTAGTCTCTTAAATAGATTAAATGAATAATGTTCACTTCGTAAAAGTATGTTTAATATAAAGGTTTTTATCTAAGGTGGCTTTGAGGATCACTTAGGTGTGCTTGAGGAGGGTTTATATGCGATCTCTTCATGTCTTACTTATGTGGGTCTTAGAGTAACCTTAGGTAGAGAGTCTAAATTATTAAAAGGCTTACTTGTTTAATATGGAATAAAGTGCTATATGTTTATGCTAGTTGAATATGTCCTACATGTGAATGTTGGCTTGTATTATGTATCTTAAACTTTTATGCTGAAGGTTTTTATCAAAATGTCATGAAATCATGTTTCTATACTAAATGTCCTTTTTTGCATGGCTTCCAAACTTAGTACATAAATGCGCTAACCCCTTATTTTCCCCTTTTGGAATAAAGTGTAGGGATTGGAGATATGGTACGCTATCGAGGTTGACTATATTTCTAAGAAGTTGAAGATGAAGACTTCGTGAGTCCTTATATATTCGAGGACGATACTCTGTTCGTTCCTTTATGTTGTTTAGTCTTTCTTTAAATCTTGTATGAGTTTCGACCCATTGTTGTACTCTAAAGTATTAGATGGTTTCTGAGACATGAATGTTGTAAAGTTAGATGTTTTAGAGTTTTCCGCTTGCTTATTACTGAAAGTATTCTTCATGTGTGAAGAAAATTTAAAACACTTACTTATATTCAGTATAGTATGCAATGAATGATAAATATGTCTTGTTTGAACCTCTGAGAGGTCGCTTACGCCATGTTACTTCTAGGGGGTACTTCCCGGTCCTGACAAGATTATAGTGCTCCACATGCTTAGCCTATAAGGGAGATCATTTTATTTTGCCTCCTTTTTTTCCTTTGTATGTTGTTACTTTTTAGTTCTAGATGATTGTATTAGATTGCTGTTGTTTATATTATAGTGTTTCATTTTGTTTAGTATATCTCTTTTATCGTTTTCATTTTCTCTTAGTTTAGCAACCCCTCATGAGTTTGAAAAATTGTTAAATTCTATAGTTTTCATTGATAACAATTTGAGGATCGATTTTATTCAATATCAACGTTTTTAATAGTACTCAGGATTATCATGATATGTAGTATTGGTTTGTAAGAATGACATCAATATGATGCGCTTTTGAGTGATCTCTTTGAATCTTTTGTTGACTAGTTTTATTTTGATGTGGGCCTTGAAATGAAAATCACACCCACAATTTTAATATTCTTGGACTGTTCTAAATTAGTATATATCTAAGTGCATGTGTGGTAATGTATTTCTTGAAATCATGTGTGTGGAGTCCTAGAATTTATCTTGTTAGTGTACTTGTTTAGATCTAGGTATATGGGAGGAGTGATCTTGGGAAATAATTCAATGAGGGAAGCCAAATATCCATAATCATTTTTGATTACCTATGAGCGTGTTAATCCATTTTGGCACCATTTGAGCCTAATCCATTTGTTGGCAAAACCAAAAGAAAGGCTCTTAAACTGAATTGTCCCTTCCTTCTCAACTAAAATCCTTTTCGAAGCATTTCTATGTTTGAATAGACAACATAGGCCAAAAGCCTAAGTTAGGGGAGTAGAAAGGAAGGAGTAATAATATACAAGTGAATGTCAGACAAAGATGAAATGAGATTCAACTTTGAAGTTTGTTATTAAAAATAAGGAACCCCTCCTTATAAAAAAAAGAGAGTCATTGTGATGAAAGTGCTTTGAAAAATAGAAATTAAAAAGAGAACCGATGAAATAAAGGAGATCCCGAATAAAATGAGTGAAAATTCAATGTTTAAGTTGTCATGTGCAATCTAATGAAAAGAACTTGAGAAGAGGTGAATATGATTGAAATAATGCTTTGAAAATGTGATGTCACCGAGCCAAAATTGACCATACCTTAACCCTCATCCCCATTACAGGCCTGAAAGACCCTTGATATCTTGCATGAACTAGGTTGTATGATGATTAGGAATTATGGGCAAATCTATGAGACGAGGATTGCATGTGTTTCTCTTTTGAGAGAAGGAGTGTTGCATTGATTCCTTATTTCTTTATTAATTTGATTTGTGAGTGCATGGAATCATAATAGATATGGGATATTTTAATGAATTTATTGAAACAGTGTCTCACGTTAGAGAAAAAGATAAAATGAGCTTGAGCTTTTGTGGAAACCGGTTAGTCATTATTTGATTCAATTTGGTGTTAGTTTACAAATTGAAATAATTTCATCAGTGTAGCATGTTGATTCAGTGTAGCATGTTGTTGATTTTAGTCTTTTAATGAGACTTGAATGTTATCTCTCATTGAATAATTTTGTAGACACCCTTATTGAGATAATTGTGTTCTTGATTTACTTGAGGACAAGCAAAAGTATAAGTTACGCATGGATTCCCAAAAGAGGGCAACAAAACAAGGACAATAAAATTGTCAAAAAAGTGTCTTATTTATTTCCTTTGTATAAATAGTAGTTTAAACATTTTTAAGACTTATATTATGAAGATTATGATGAATTGAATATTTGAGATCTTTGAAGCTTGTAGTTTGTAGGTGTAGCCTAGCGTTTGTATAGTTCATTGTTTGTAATTGTAGTAAGTGATTAGGGTGGATTTCCAATATTGTTTGTGTTTACTTCTTATAACTTAATCAATAATAGAGTTACCCTCTTTGTAGATTCAATTTGGTTTTCTCATTTTTGATTGAGTTCGGGTTATTTATTTGATCAAATTCAATTGAGAGGTGAAGGTACAAATTGTTTTGTTTCTCATAATTCGATTGGATTTGTATAATCCTTACATATTTTCTTATTTATTTCAATTTCCCCTTTTATCCTTATCAAATATATAACAAAAATTTAAAATAAACTTTTATAGAATGTTGGTTAGGTAGACTACGTTATATAATAAGAGTGTTGACCAGTTAAGAACTCGCATTCCAAAGATGATAGTGGTATAAAGAAAAGTGTTGATGTGTATTTGTCGTCATACTAGGAGAGATAAGTTTAAGAATAAAGATATCTAGGACAAGATGGGAGTGGACTCCGTAATGTACAATATTAGGGAAGTGATACTGTGATGGTCCTGGCATGTGAAGAGGAGGTGCACAAAGCTCCCGAGGAGGAGGTTTGGAAGGTTCTCCATGTTGGGTTTTAAGAGAGGTAGGAGGTAGGACATAGAAGTTTAGGTAGAAGTGATTATACAACACATGTCACAAATCCTACTTTACAGGGACTTAACCTAAGATAGGAAATCATAGAGATCGTGGATTAGGGTAGAAAGTTAGCAGGTAGTTGTGTGTTGTCTCATTTTCTAGCAAATACAAGTGTGCAGTGTATTTCCTAATGATTTTTTTACTAGTAGCAGTATTGTGTATCTCATAGTTGGCATCTTACGACATTTTCATTCCTCGTTATTTATTGTGCTATAGTTATACCATAGTTAGTGTTAGTTTACAAAGAAGGAAAAATATAAAATATTGGTTTCTCTTGTTAATGAAAAAGTGGAAAAATCAGTTTGATAAACCAACAAAGAAATACTAAGGAAAGCAAAACTATTTGAAGAATTTACTTCTAAAATAGGCAAGTCCTTTGAATATTTTTGCTTTTTGCATTTTAAGCAACCCTTCATAGTGATAGTGTCTGAGTCACTTGTGACTTACTTTTACAACACTTTTTTTGGCTGAACAAACAACATGCTCCTCCTCAAATAGATTTATGAGAAACTTTTGCCTCTTATTATTACTTTATACATTTGTTAATCTGAAGGATGATCAAGCAATGTTTACCTTCAAAATTTAATTTGTAGCCTTTTCCATTAATTTACCAACAATGAGAAAGTTTTGATATATGTCAGGTAAATAATGAACATTATAAATTATTTTAGTAGCTGAATGACTTGGAATAGCAATGATTCCTTTTAATCTTACAAGAAGACAATCTCCATTACCTATTCTAAATTTAGTAATGGGGGTGGACTTCAATTCCTTAAAGAGAGACATTTCATTTGTCATGTGATTAGTTCATCCACGGTCAATCAGCCAACACTCACTTAATAATATGCTTGAAAAACATGTAGCAACAAAGAGTTGATATTCCTCCCCACGTTTATTGCATTTAATTCATCTAACATTAGGACTTCTCTAACATTTGTATGGTGTATGATCTTTCTTGTTACAATGCTTACAAAGAGGATAAGTTTTCTTTGAATGTCCAGCTTTTCCTTTGATAGTACTTGCTAAGATGTCTTTGACATTCTTCTTATTCTTTTTCTTTTATTTTTTTCTTTCATCTTGAGGCTTGGCACAATGATCAAAGTTTTTCACAAGCGGAGCGCATACCCCATATGAGACCGGCGTCGTCGTTCTCTCTCAGAGGACTCAGAAAATTCCTTAGCATTCGTCATAACACGTGATCAATAAAAATTGTGGAAAAATTAAAACTTTTACATTCTACTTGAAGTACACTTGGAATTCATACTTATTGTTCATAAAACAAACGATATTCTAAGAAATGGTCTCACATATATAAAACCATCTAAAGAGTGCAAATCTGGACTTAGACAATACATAGTCAGTATGCCATATAGGCCTTTCTACAAAAGAATCCAAAGAAAACATGATGGAACTAGGATATTCCTAATATCTACTAAAGTCTTCATAAGCTGAAATATAAATGATAGCGTCCTGAAGATGAGGACCTACCAAGACTTAAACAAAGAGTTCGAAGCATCTTTAAATCGACCTCCTTAAACTTCAATGGCCGGAACCTACAGTTGTAGTAATCTAAAGTAATGGGGTTAGTATGCCACATTTACTAAGTATGGGTATACACACATAACACTTAAGGGAATGCATGAAAAAGGATCATTTATCATATATTTAGAAAATGTGACAACTCATGTGAACGTCTTTAATGCACATAACATAGAACATATACAAGTCAAGGATTACACAAACATAAAGCATGATCATAACTAAAGACATATTATCATAGTCATGTTAACTTTTCATATTCAATAGATCATATAACATAACATACAAAACACTTACCAATGATCCCATCCCCAACCTACATGTGCAATAGTCATGTGAAACCCCATAACCCCACACAACCAACTAGATAAGATAGGAGACCATAGGTAAAGCTTTGCTTCATATAACTTGTAACATAATTAGTCATCACTTCATATATCAATATAACCCAGTAACATCTTATATTATTATAAGTTGGAAGGTTTTGAGTTGAAAGTTAAATTACGAAAATGTCCTTCACCAAATGTAGAACTAGAGAGTTCATGTATCTATTTCATTTGTATTACATTATCAAAAATCATGAAATTTTAGATGAAAAAGAAGATGGAACGTTATTTCTAAGTGATAAGCAATGAAGAAGTTAGAAAGTCATTACTAATTGATAAATTACAATTCAGAAAATAACTTTTTCAATTATATTAAATAATATACGGTACATGTACTATGCATAATGCATTAATGAAGTGTTAAAGATTGATTTATTAAGGCGGTTGTAGTAACTACATCGCTAAGTGCTTCCGTGGTGTAGTAACTACATCGCCCAATGTGACACACATGGAGGATACTAAAGGCCAAGGCAGAAGGGTGATGGATTTGAAAAAGAGGCAGACCGCAGAGTGTAATTGCAAGTGCAAATTACTGTACCAAATGGATATTTGCAGCATATTTTTGGCTACCATCCACACTATGTACTCCTCTAGATTATCCTACTCCAAGCTAACTTGTCTTGCATTCTTGTCTATTAAGCTGAACTTACTATAATAATAGACTTACTACCATGTAAATCATCTCAACATACTAACCAAGCTGACTAAAGAAAGGGTACAACCATCCTAACCACCATGCAATCATTCATGTAGATCCAAGGTAACCATAGGGAAGCATGAACCCTCAATGTAAGCTACCATGAGAAACTAATCTCAAGCTATTCCATGAAATTGACCTTGCATGCAAATTAAGCAACAATGAATAAATGCACCTTGAATGCAAGTCAAGCTAATATTAGGAGAGTATAGGCCTTTCCGCTAAAGCTACCATGAAATGGTTTTGTCCGAACCATGTCAAGATACCATGATACTGTATCACTAAACACAAGACCATAATAATCACGGGAGATCTTGATTCCTTATCCCAAGATAACATGAAAACAACCATTTCCAAGGTACCATGATAAAGCATCCTTGCTACACATGACCAAGCTAAACATGAGAGAGCTTACTTCCTCCATCTCAAGATACCGTGCAGTTCATCACCTTAATCTACCATAAGTAATTCAACTCATGCTTCCATGATACTCAACATGTAAAGATACCATGAGTAATTCAACTCTAGCTTCCATGAGACTCAACATCTCAAGTTACCATGAGTATTATTAACTCAAGCCTCCTTGAGATTTACTATCCCAAGCTACCCTTGAGAGATACCATCTCAATCTATTATGAGATCTACCTTATCAAGCTATAATGCGTTGGTCTTGTCTCACCAACTCTATTACACAAGTAGTGACCATGCAATCCATCTTCAAGCAAATCTAGTTCGTCATGTCTTGATTGATTATAGGTTCTTTGTTCAACCTAGAATTCATCTATGTGAGAGAACTTGCTTCTACTATCATGTTCATGTCTTAGTGTAGAAGAAAACCTCATCACAATTTCTATATAATTAATTTACCCTCAAATCCGTAACATCAATGGCATAAAAACCCATAAATGATTAATACCTTTAATTCATTATGATCTTTGTTCAACTTCATGCTTACTTCATTCAATTAGATCATTAGAAGGTTAGTCTAGGTATACATGATCACATAGTTTCAGTTCAAGAATTAAAAGTCAAGACCAACCTAATCAATTAAGCCTAGTTCAATTCATATACAGGTGATTCAATTATGATCAATTAGCATATAATACATACAATTAAGAAGATTAACTTAGAACCTTCATCTTCCTTAAACTTACTATGATCACCATCAAAGAAAAATTCCACAATTCACCACGAAAAACTCTTGAAAACATCACATAATCATCATATAAACATAATTTAATCTACACGTTAGATTGGGATCACAATCAAGCCTTCATCACAATGCAATCACAACTCTCTCTAGACTGGTTTTTTTGGATTCGCAATGGAGGAATAACTATGGGACTCTATGAATGGAATAATCTATCGATGAATAAGATTTATATACATTATGTTTGAATCTCAATCCTAGCTTGAACCCTTGGTGAATTCGTACTTAGATGATGCCTCCAATTCTTCTTCTTCTTCTATGGTGTTCTTGAGAGTTCTAACGTGAGAGAGAGGTTTTGATTTTTGAGTCTAGAGTCTAAGGGGGTCTTTTATTGTTTTAATACTCATATAATACATAAACCTACCTAAAATAACCGCCCACATATTTATTTGGATGTGGGGTAAGTTTCCAATTCACCCCTTCATTTAACAGAGAGCAGCGAGAATTGTGGGCCTACATCAACGAACAGCATCAACGGACAGTTGGTTGGACGATGATCCATCATGCACGTTCGTAGTTTTCCAACAGATGACATCAATGGACCGTTGGTTGGACGACAATCCATCCTGCACGTCCGTAGTTTTGGTCATAGAGGCACCAATTTGGCGATTAAGCTTAAGAATCTAAGTGTCAACCTACACCCTCATCGTCAGGGAGTCGACCAACACATGAAACGTCAATTGACACTGCCCAAGGCAGTGTGTCGCCTTCTTTTGGTTCCTCCACAAGGACCCCTTGGGTGGTCCTTGGGGAGACTTTCCCAGACGTTTCCACTTTAAATACGCCTGTCTACATATTAGGAACAATACCTATCACTTTGATCCCCAAAATCAACCTAAGACCTCAGAAACATACCAAGGCACGCTAGCACATCACAAGACTAACTTTCAAACGTAACTAGACGTTCTTGGACGTTTCACCTCCAAACTCTCTCAAACTATACATACTGCCTAAAAACACTATATTTGATCATTTAAGGACTTCATAAGCTCATGACATCACATGTTAGGCTCTATTTCGACCTGATTCATTTTTGGTTCCTTACAATATCCCCTACTTTGGAAACATTTGTCCTCGAATTACACCTTCTCAAACACTTCTTAAAGGACAAACTCTAGACTATCAGCCCATCATACATGAATTATACCTAAATGATCATACCCAAATCGAGGAAAACAATTCATCCACGTTAAACATAACTACACACAATCATATAAAGACCTCATGAAGAGAATCCTTATCCCCCACTTAGGAATAAGTCATACGATTCTTTCTTATCATCGATTTATCATAACTGAAGAGTTTCAAAAATAGCAAATCAATTCATAATCATAAGTAAAATATGGATTTTTAATCAATGAAGAAGTACATACCTGAGAGGGACATAAGGAGATCATTCTTTATCACCCTTGGAATGAAGAGCGTAAAACCTATTCCTCTTTGGAGGACCATATTCCACTTGATTAGTAGCAACTTGCTTGACTTCCCTCACATTGGATTTTGCCTTAGGGAAATCTTTCATCATATGACCACTCTTACCACACCCATAGAAACATCTCTACCGGCCAAACAGCTACCCTCATGTTTCTTTACACATCTAGGGCAAGTAGGTAGGAGTACTCATTGCTTTTCTCATACCTAGGAGTACTAAAGTAACCATGCCCATAAGACTTTTGTCGATTCATAGAATGACCATTTTTATTGGAACCTTCATTTTCCATGCTAATTCTCTTTTTCTCCTTCTTAAGCTTGGATTCCTATATTTTTTAAGAAAACACCATAAGTCGGGCTATATCCATATCATCTACAAGCATTTGCCATGCGACATTCTTCTTCAACTAATTCGGACACCCCCGTAATGAACCTATTCATCAAGTCTCTAAAGTTTGCTACCAAGATTGGTGCATACTTAAATAATTGAGTGAACTTCAAAGCATACTCCTTAAGGCTCAACTTGACTTGCTTGAGGTTTATAAATTCCCCCAACTTAAACTACCTCAATTCTCTAGGAATGAACCTATCAAGGAAAGCAGACTTAAAAGTCTCCCACTCTATGGAGCCGCCCCTACCAAACTATAATCTTTTCGTTGCTCATACCAAACTTGATTTACATCTTTCAATTGATAAGCGGCTAGCTCCACATTCTCTCTAGAAGTCAATCGCATAATAGCAAGAGTCTTATAATCCTTATCTATGAACCCATTTCGATCCTCCTCCACCTAGGAGCCACTAAATTCTGGAGGTTTAATCCTCAAGAAATCCCTAATCCTATAAGAACACATTCACCCAAAAGGGTTATCCACCACCTCCCTATTTGCTTGGGCCGTCAAGGATTGAGCGAAAAAGTTCATAGAAGTCCTAAATTCCTCTAGAGAAATAGTCCTCACTTGAAGAGCATTAGGAACTTGAGAAGGGAATTAATTACCTTGGGGAGAAACCTCTTGATTCTCGATGCCGTCTACATACCTTCTAGCATTGGCCCTAGTGTTAGCCATAGCCTGGAAATCATAGGCAAACATTACAAGAAGGGATTACTGAAGCAAACTCTATGGCACGACTTGGATAATGACGAAGTGAAACTTTGCTAAGCATCCCATAGCCTTCTAATCATACATATGTCGCGACTTACACCAATGAAGAAGACTTTACTAGACGTGGTTTTGAGACATAAAAAGACCACTTCATAACCTTATCTTTGATACAAAGTTTGTCACGACTAGAAAGTATACCCTATAACTTAGAGCACTCTTAAGTCGGAACACGGTGTACTTGACCTCTCGAAGGTCTTGTACAAAACCTTAGACATCATTTATTGTATAAACTTATGAAAATTAGAAAATAATTAAAACTTTTCTTTCAAAACATAATGCGAAATCATTTTATAAAACTTCTAACGTATGTCTCGAAAACCATCTATGACATTATGAGTATAATAGTCTTGGGTCACAACCTATAAAAGTCTAATCATAGAAAGGAACATAAAAGACATCTTGGTAGTGATATCCTAGGATGCTTTAAGGATTCACCAATCTTCTCTCCTCGCAAGCCTTGGGAACTCTACCCTTGAAAGCAACTCAATCTCATCAATACCCTACAATGGATTAGTATATAGGCTTATGTTAGTACGACATGTAATAAGTATGGAAACTATCATACAAAAACATATGATATCTCAAAGGGTTAGTCAATAATAGACATAATAATAAGACATAGAGGCATAAGCATAACATGAATAGCATAAGCTTAAAAACTCACCATTAAACATATAGGATTTCATACTTAACTCATTGTCCTTTTTATTTAAATGAACTACTTCACTAACCACTTTCAAATATACTTGTGCAAGGATAAGGTAGCATCCCATACTACTACCAAAGCTAAGTACCTATCTATGGTGATTCTTGATCATAATCCACTTTCATAATTAAGATTTTATGTTCATCAAAATATATGAGCACTATGCCCCTAGGCTACCACCAAGCACACTTGTGCAATTCATTTGAAGTATCCCATTCTACGTCACACACTAAGCATGTCTTGAAGTCACCCTATTATCATTCATTTATTTTAGGAGTCTCTAGTTGACCTCTTTCATTGTTCACAAGTAATTATCATTTTAATTGAATCCTTTCATGGAAGGAAACTATAGCACTATCCAAGCTAAATATGCATTATGTAGTGGTCATGTCATAAATAGCTTCAAATCATACTTGTGCCATGTATGGATAACATCCCATACTATCATCAATATTAAGTACTCCTCTAGATTATCCTACTCCAAGCTAAATTGTCTTGAATTCTTGTCTATTGAGATCAACTTACTATGATAATAGACCTACTACCATGGAATGTATCTCAACATACTAACCAAGCTAACTAAAGAAAGTATAAAATCATCCTTACCATCATGCAATCATTCATGCATATGCAATCTAACTATTGGGGAGCATGAAACCTAAACCCTAAGCTACCATGAGAAACTAATCTCAAGCTATTCCGTGAAATGCACCTTGCATGCAAGTCAAGCTAACATTAGGAAAGTATAGGCCTCCCCCCCGAAGCTACCATGAATTGGTTTTGGCCTAACAAAGTCAAGATAACATGATCATGTATCCTTACAACAAAAGACCAAGCTAAAAATGGGAGAGATTTCTTCCTCCATCCCACGCTAACATTAGAACCACCATTTCAAAGATACCATGATCAAGCATCTTTGTAACAGATGAATAATCTAATCATGAGAGAGATTACTTTCTCCATCTACAATTACCATAAATTCCATCGCCTGAAGCTACCATGAGTAATTCAACTCAATATTCCATGAGACTCAACATCACAAGCTACCATGAGTAATTTAACTTAAGCTTCCATGAGACTCAACATCTCAAGCTACCATGAGTATTTCTACTCAAGCCTCCTTGAGATTTTCTATCAAAAGCTATCCTTGAGACCTACCATCTCAAACTATCATGAGATCTACCATCTCACTCTTTCATGATATTCACATCTCAAACTATCATGCCTTGGTCTTTTCTAAAAAAGTATATTACACAACAAGTGACCATACAATCCATATTCAAGCTAATCTAGTTCATCATGTCTTCATTCAATTTAGGTTCTTAGTTCAACCTAGAATTTATCTATGTGAGAGAAGTTTCTTCTCCTTTCATGTTCATGCCTAAGTGTAGGAAAAAAACCTCATCACAATTTATTCATAATGAATTTACCCTCAAAGCCCTAGCATCAATGGCATAACAACCCATAAATGATTACTACCTTTAATTCATTATGATCTATGTTGAATTTCATGCTTACTTAATTCAATTAGATCAGCGGAAGGTAAGTATAGGTATAAATAATCACATTAGTTCAATTCAAGCTTTAAAAGTCAAGACTTGCCTAGATAAATTAGGCCTAGTTCAATTCATATCTAGGTGATTCAATCATGATAAAATAAACATATAATACAATAGAATTAAGAAGATCAACTTAGTACCTTCATCTTCCCTAAAATCACCATGATCACCTTCAACATCAATTTACACAATTCACTATGAAAAGTCATGAAAACATCACATAATAATCATATGAACATAATAGAACGCTACCCACTAGATTGGAATCCAATTAAGGTAACCACAATGCAATCACAACCCTCTCTAGATTGGGGTTCTTTGTATTCACAATTGAGGAATAAATAGGGGAATCCATGAATGGAAGAATACATGGATGAATAATAATCAAATACATTATATTAGATCCTTAATACCAGATTGAACCCTTGGTGAATTCGTCCTAAGCTGCTGCCTCCAATTCTTCTTCTTCTTCTATGGTGTTGTTGAGAGTTCTAATGTGAGAGAGAGGTTTTGTTTTTTGAGTCTAGAGTCTAAGGGGACCTCTATTTTTTTTAATACCCATATAATACCTAAAACTATAACATCCCACACATTTATTTGGATGTGGGGTGATTTTCCTAATTCACCCCTTCAATTAATAGTGAGTTACGAGAATTACAGGCCTGCATTGATGCAGGACATAAACGGACTATTGGTTGAACGACGGTCTATCATGCACATTTGTAGTTTTGTTCAGATAGGAATAATATGGGGCTTAACCACAAGAATATAAATGTCAACGTACACCCCCCATCTACGGGGCATTGACCAACACAAGAGGAGTCAATTGACACTGCCCAATGCAGTGTGCAGCCTTCTTTTGGGTCCTCCTCAAGGACCCCTAAGGTGGTCCTTGGGGAGTCATGCCTGGACATCTAAACTTTAAATACACCCGTATACATTTTAGGATCCATCCTTATCACTTTGAGCCCCAAACTCAACCTAAAACCTCATGAAACATTTTAAGGCACGCTAGCACATCTCAAGGCTAACTTTCAAACGTCTCACGACGTTCGTGGACGTAGGGCTGTGCATAAACACCGGAAAACCGAAATACCGTACCGAACCGAATATTTTTGGTATTTTGGTTTCGGTTTTTCGGTTTTCGGTTCGGTATTCGATATATGTTTTTGTATTTTTCGGTAATTTGGTTCGGTTTTTGATATGTGATTTTGTGTAATTCGCTATTTTGGTTTATCGAAATATATTATATTATAATATATTTTTATATTATATTAATTATTAATTTAAATAATAAATATTATAATTTAAAATAAAAAATTAAAAAGTAACAGACTTTTTGATATAACTATTTTTAGCTCATTAAACTGAAAATCAAACAAAAAAAATTGTAAATTTGTAAAAGCCTAACTAAGCAGGCCCATTAAAAAAACCGAAATAACAAAACCGAACCGGAATAATGAAAATCAAACTGAAATAATAAAAACCGAACTGAACCAAAATATTTTGGTTCGGTATTCGGTACACAATTTACAATAACCGAAAATCGAAAAAAACCTAAAACCGAACCGAAATACCGAATGCCCACCCCTACTTGGATGTTTCTACTCCAAACTATCTTACACTATATATACTTTCTCTAAACACTATATCTGACAACCTTAGGACCTCATAAGCTCGTGGAACCACACCGTAGGCTTTATTTGACCTAATTCATTTTTGGGTCCTTACAATATCCCCCACTTGGGAAACATTCATCCTCAAATATAACTTTCTCAACCACTTCATTAAGGAACAAATCTAGACTAGAAGCCCATCATACAGATACCCAAATCAAGGAAAGCAGTTCAATTCAAAGCTAAACGTAACTACATAAAACCATATAAACACCTCATGAAGAGACTCCTCATCCCCCACTTAGGAATAAGCCATACAAGTCTTTCTAATCATCAATTTATATTACTTAAGATCAGAAACAATAGTAAATCAATTCATAATCATAAGGAAAATCTAGAAATTTTTTTGTAATCAATAAAGAAACACATACCAGAGAGGGACATCAGGAGACCATTCTCGATCACCCTTGGATTGAAGAGCATAAAACCTATTCCTCAATGGAGGACCATATTCCACTTGATTAGTAGAAACTTGATTTCTTTAATTCACATTGTCTTTTTCCTTAAGGCAATGTTTCATCATAAGACCATTCTCCCCACACCCATGTTAATCATCTCTACGGGGCAAGCACCTACCCTCATATTTTTGCCACATCTAGTGGCAAGTAGGAATGGATTACTCATTGCTTTTCTCGTACCTAGTAGTACTAGAGTAGCCATGCCTGAAAGACTTCTGTTGATTCGTAGAACGACCATGTTCATTGGAACCTTCATTTTCCATCTTTGTTCTCTTTTTCTCCTTCTTAATCTTGGATTCCTATATTTGTTGAGCAAACACCATTAGTCGGGAGATATCCATATCATCTACAAGCATTGCCATGCGACACTTTTCTTCAACTAATTTAAACACCCCCATTGTGAACCTATTCATCAAGTCTCTAGGGTTTGCTACCAAGCTTGGTGCATACTCAGACAGTTGAGTGAACTTGAAAGCATACTCATTAACACTCAACTTGCCCTACTTGAGGTTTATGAATTCCCCCAACTTAGTGTCCCGCAATTCTCTAGGAAAGAACCTATCAAGGAAACCCAACTTAAAAGTCTCCCACTCTGTGGGACCCTCCCCTACTGGCCTTGAATCTTTCTATTACTCATATAAAACTTGAGATGCATCTTTCAATTAATAAGCAGCTAGCACCGCTTTCTCCCCAGAAATCAATCCCATAATATTAAGATTCTTATAAACCTAATTTATGAACCCATTTGGATCCTCCTCCACCTTGGATAACTAAATTCCAGAGGGTTCATCCTTACAACTTCCAAATAATATAAGCACACATTCCCCCAATAGGGTTAGCTACCACCTCCCTATTTGCTTGGGCCGTCAAGGCTTGAGCAAAAAATTTCATAGAAGTCCTAAATTCCTCTAGATAAACATTCCCCTCTTGAGGAGAATTAGGAACTTTAGGAGGTACTTGATTCCCTTGTGGAGGAACCACTTGATTCTCAATGCCATCTCCTTCTCTTCTGGAAGTGGCCCTAATGTTAGCCTTAACTTGGATAAAATCATAGGCAAACTTTATAATAAGGGCTTACCCAAGCCAAACTCTATGGCATGACTTGAAGAATGAAGAAGTGAAACTAGCCTAAAAACCCATAACCTCTTACTTATAGATGTGTCGCGATTCACACCAATAAATAAGACTCTAATAGACTTGGTTTTGAGACATTCGAAGACCACTTCATAACCTTATGCTCTGATATGAATTTTTCAAGACCCAAAAGTATACTCTAGAAGTTAGAGCACTCTCGAGTCGGAGCATGGCGTACTTGACCTCTCGGAGATATTTTACAAGCCCTTAGACATCACTCATTGCATATACATATGAAAGTTAGTAAAGAATTATATCTTTTCATTCAAAACATAATGCGGAATCATTTTATAAAACTTCTAACGTATGTCTCAAAAACAATCTATGAAATCATAAGTACAATATTGTTGGGTCACATCCCATAAAAGTCTATTGATAGAAAAGAACATAAAAGACAACATGGTAGTGATATCCTTGGATTCTATGAGGACTCACCAATATTCTCTTATTGCAAGCCCTTGAAAGTCTACCTTTGAAAGAAACTCAATCTCTGTAAGACCCTACACTTGATTAGAAAGTAGGAGTAAATATGCGTTAGTAAGACAAGTAGTAATTATGGAAACTATAGCACTATCCAAGCTAAATATACATCATGCAATGGTC
The DNA here is from genome assembly GCF_036512215.1 of Solanum lycopersicum. NCBI lineage: Eukaryota > Viridiplantae > Streptophyta > Magnoliopsida > Solanales > Solanaceae > Solanum > Solanum lycopersicum. The sequence continues at coordinate 36,886,363 of NC_090808.1, forward strand.
ATGTCATAATAGCTTCAAATCATACTTGTTCCATGTATGGATAGAATCCCATACTACCATCCATATTAAGTACTCCTCTAGAATATCCTACTCCAAGCAAAATTATCTTGAATTCTTGTCTATTGAGCTCAACTTACTACGATAATATCCCTACTACCATGGAAATAATCTCAACATACTAACCAAGCTAACTAAAGAAAGTATACAACCATCCTTACCATCATGCAATCATTCATGCATATGCAATGTAACCATAGTGAAGCTTGAATCCTAAACCCTAACCTACCACGAGAAACTAATCTCAAGCTATTCCATGAAATGCACCTTGCATTCAAATCAAGCTTCCATGAAATGCACCTTGCATGCAAGTCAAGCTAACATTAGGAGAGTATAGCCTTCCCCCTAAAGCTACCATGATATGGTTTTGGCCTAACAAAGTCAAGATAACATGATCATGTATCCTTACAACACAAGACCAAGCTAATCATGGGAGAGATTTCTTCCTCCATCCCAAGCAAAACATAAGAACCACCATTCCCAAGCAACCATGATCAAACATCCTTGTAACACATGACTAATCTAGTCATGAGAGAGATTACTTTATCCATCTCATTCTACCATGAAGTTCATCACCTCAAGCTACCATTATCAATTCAACTCAAGCTTGAATGAGGCTCAATATATCTAGCTGCCATGGGTAATTAAACTTAGGTGTCGATGAGACTCAGCATCTCAAGCTACCATGAGTATTTCAACTCAAGCCTCCTTCAGATTTACTATCCCAAGCTATCCTTGAGACCTACCATCTCAAGATATCATGAGATATTCCATATCAAGCTATCATGAGATTCACATCTCAAACTATCATGCCTTGGTCTTGTTTCACCAGGTCTATTACACAATAAGTGACCATACAATCTATCTTCAAGCTAATATAGTTCATCATGTCTTGATTCATATTAGGTTATTAGTTCTACTTAGATTTCATCTATGTAAGAGAAGTTTCTTCTCCTATCATATTCATGTCTTAGTTAAGTATAAAACCTTATCACAGTCTCTTCATAATGAATTTACCCTCAAAGCCCTAGTATATATGACATAACAACCCATAAATGATTACTACCTTTAATTTATTATGATCTATGTTCAATTTCATGCTTACTTCATTTAATTAAATCATTAGAAGGTAAGGCTAGGTTGTCACGACCCAAACCGGGTTGCGACTGGCACCCACACTTACCCTCCTATGTGAGCGAACCAACCAATCTAACCTTAACATTTCAATATAATATCAATAGAATGTAATGCGGAAGACTTAAACTCATTAAGTAAAGACCAATTCATTAACTTCTAAAATTCAACATCTATTATTCCCCAAAATCTGGAAGTCATCATCACAAGAACATCTACGATCAAATGACTAAACTAAGAGTATTCTAAAAGCTAAAAATACATAAGAAGTTAGTCCATGCCGGAAGTTCAAGGCATCAAGACTTGAAGAACAAGATCAAGTCCAAGCTAGAAGCATTAGCTCACCCTGAATTTCCGATGTAGTAAGACTGGCTTGAATTACTGTTGAGTTGAAGATGGTGGCACGTTTGCTGCACTCCACAAATAAACAAGAAGAGAACATAAAAGTAGGGGTCAGTACAAAACACGGGTACTGAGTAGATATCATCGGCCAACTCAAAATAGAAATCAATATATACCGAGTAATATCATAAAATCAACTATGATACTCAACATGTAGCAACAACAAATACTATATCATTAACAATTACCGTCAAGTTCACACATGAGGACTCAAGCCTCGATACCATACTCATTTGGGAATCATGTTCATTAGATTGAGTATATTAACATCTTTCAAGATTCATTATCTTTATTTCTTTTGTGTCGGTACGTGACACTCCACTCCCTCAATATTCATTAATCCTCTTGTGTCGGTACGTGACACTCCGATCCCCTAAGTCTATGTGTCGGTTCGTGACACCCGATCCCCTAAATCTATGTGTCGGTTCGTGACACCCGATCCCCTAAATCTACGTGTCAGTTCGTGACACCCGATCCCCTAATACTACGTGTCGGTTCATGACACCCGATCCCCTAATACTACGTGTCGGTTCGTGACACCCGATCCCCTAATACTACGTGTCGGTTCGTAACACCCGATCCCCTAATACTACATGTCGGTTCATGACACCCGATCCCCTAATACTACGTGTCGGTTCGTGATACCCGATCCCCTAAATCTACGTATCGGTTCGTGACACCCGATCCCCTAATCTCCTTCCATCAATTCATCAAGCCTTCTTTCTTACCAAGGCATCATCAATCCCATTATTTTAGTTCATCACGCCTTCTTTTATACCAAGGCCTCATCAATAACAAAGAGATTAAGATTTTTCAAGATTTGGGATTCAATAACTTCATCATGCTTATATAATCACAATTATATAATTACATTCATGCAAGCATACAATTAAGCACATAACAGGGTTTACAATATTATCAATACATATCATTCTCTTTTAAGAGTTCACTACGAATATCGTAAGAGAAACCATAACCTACCTCCACCGAAGAATTGCGATCAACAAGTTATCTTCTCAAAATCCTTGCTATCCTCTTCGTTTCTCTTTCTTTTTCTGTTTTCTCTTTGTTCTTTCTATTTTTCTTATTCAAACCCTCTTTCTTTTACCCTAATTAACATATAATCAAGTGTAAAAGATGGCAATAATAACCCACTAATTAACTTAAGGTTACCTCTTTTAACCCCCAAGTAATTAGACTTATTAACATTAACCCACTAACCTTATAATTAAAGTAGGAATAGTCAAAAACGTCCCTTAAAACGTATCAAGAAATCCGACCCAGACTGGGATTTCGCAGTCTTTGACGGCCCATCGCGCCTGCGACGGTCCGTCCTGCTGCCCGTCACAGAGTTCAGAGACTCAATTTCTCTAAAGAATCTGTGACGGTCCGTCACACCTTTGACGATCCGTCCTGCCATTCCGTTACGAAGTTCAGAGAGTCGATTTCAGTACCCAATTTTTCAGTTTTTCTAAGTGTTTTGAAACGAGACCCTGCGACGGTCCGTCGTGCCCATGATGGTCCGTCGTGGGGTCCGTCGCCTCAGCCTGTTTTTTCAGAAATAAAATCTGCTGCTCAAAACGACTAAACAGGTCGATACATTAGATACCAATTTACCCATCGTTCGTCCCCGAACGATCACCAAAAGGAGAATAAGAGCGAAAAGGAGTACCTGAATCTGTGAACAGGTGTGGATATCTTTCTCGCATATCAACCTTCATCTCCCAAGTGGCTTCTTCAACGGTCGATTCTTCCATTGAACTTTTATGGATGCAATCTCCCTTGATCTCAACTTGCGAATTTCTCTATCTAGAATAGCAACAGGCTCCTCCTCATAGGACAAATTCCCATCAAGAAAAACTAAATCCCAACGGATAATATAGTTTCCATCCCCATGGTATCTTTTCAACATCGACACATGGAATACCGGATGTACTCCGGACAGCCCTGGAGGCAAGGCTAACTCATAAGCCACCTCCCCTACTCGCTTAAGTACTTCAAATGGACCAATATACCTTGGGCTAAGTTTACCTCGCTTACCAAATCGCATCACCCCTTTCATTGGCGAAATCTTCAACAAGACTTGTTCACCCTCCATGAACTCCAAGTCTCTAACCTTTCGATCTGCATACTCTTTCTGTCTACTTTGAGCTGCTAACAACTTTTCTTGAATAGATTTCACTTTATCTAACGATTCTCTCAGAAGGTCAGTACCCCAAGGTCTAACCTCAAATGCATCAAACCACCCAATGGGAGATCTACATCTCCTACCATACAATGCTTCAAATGGAGCCATATCAATGCTCGAGTGATAGCTATTATTGTATGAAAATTCCGCTAAGGGTAAAAAGCTATCCCAATGGCCACCAAATTCTATCACGCACGCACGAAGCATATCCTTCAACACTTGAATCATTCGCTCAGACTGACCATCCGTCTGAGGATGAAACGCAGTACTAAGGTCCAACCTAGTACCCAATTCCGCATGCAATGTTTTCCAAAACTTAGAAGTAAACTGCATACCTCTATCTGATATGATGGATAGTGGAACCCCATGCAATCGAACGATTTCTAAGATATAGATCTTGGCTAACTTCTCGGCATTGTAAGTCACCATAACCGGAATAAAATGAGCAGACTTAGTTAACCTATCAACAATTACCCAAATATAGTCATACTTACCCATTGTCCTTGGAAGACCAACCACAAAGTCCATTGCAATTCTTTCCCACTTCCATTCCGGAATGGGCATTCTCTGAAGTGTTCCTCCGGGCCTTTAGTGTTCGTACTTTACTTGTTGACAGTTTGGACACTTGGCAATAAAGTCAACAATATCATGCTTCATTCTACTCCACCAAAAGTGTTGCTTTAGGTCACGATACATCTTGGTTGCACCCGGATGTATAGAATACCTTGAACTATGAGCCTCTGTCAGAATAGTGTTGATCAAATCATCGACGCGGGGTACACATACCCTTCCCTTGATCCTCAAAACACTTTTCTCATCGATTTGTGCTTCCTTAGCCTCTCCTCGCAATACCTTATCTTGAATTTTGCGCAGTTTCTCATCATCAGACTGTCTTCCCTTAATCTTGTCAAGAAAGGAAGATCTTGCCTCCACAGAAGCCAACAATCCTCCCTTCTCATTTACTTCTAATCTCATCAAGTCATTAGCTAGAGTCTGAACCTCTCTAGCCAATGGGCGTCTAGAAGCTTGCAAGTGAGCTAGACTTCCCATGCTTCCCGCCTTTCTACTTAAAGCATCCGCTACAACATTCGCTTTTCCTGGATGATACAAGATAGTGATATCGTAGTCCTTTAGTAGCTCCATCCATCTCAGTTGCCTCAAGTTCAAATCCTTCTGAGTAAAGAGATACTGAAGGCTATGATGATTCGTGTAGACCTCACACTTAACCCCATATAAATAGTGTCTCCATTGCTTTAATGCAAACACTACCGCGGCCAATTCCAAATCATGAGTTGGATAGTTACGTTCATGCGCTTTTAATTGTCTTAAAGCATAAGCAATCACATTCTTCTCTTGCATTAGCACTTCACCCAAACCCGAATAGGATGCATCACAATAGACAATGAAATTCTTACCTTCCACTGGCAAGGTGAGAATGGGTGCGGTAGTCAACAAAGTCTTGAGCTTCTGAAAGCTTTCTTCATACTCATCCGACCATACAAATGGAATATTTTGCGTAGTCAAGTTCGTCAGTTGGGAAGCAATAGCAGAGAATCCCTTGACAAATCAGCGGTAGTAGCTAGCTAACCCAACAAAGCTCCATATTTCTGACACATTAGTAGGTCTTACCCAATTCTTTACTGTCTCAATCTTAGATGGATCCACCATCACTCCCTTCTTAGAGACCACGTGTCCCAAGAAGGACACTGAATCTATCCAAAACTCACACTTGGAGAATTTGGCATAAAGCTTCTTCTTCCACAACAACTCTAACACCATTCTCAAATGCTCCTCATGTTCCTTCTTGCTCTTTGAGTATATCAGTATATCATCAATAAATACGATCACGAAGAGGTCCAAATATGGCTTAATAATCCCGTTCATCAAGCTCATGAATGCAGCAGGGGCATTCGTAAGACCAAAAGACATCACTACAAATTCGTAATGCCCATACCTCATTCGAAAAGCAGTCTTTGGCACATCCGTTGCCCGTATTTTCAATTGATGATAACCGGATCTCAAGTCAATCTTAGAGAAGACACAAGCACCTTGTAACTGATCGAACAAGTCATCAATGCGGGGAAGAGGGTACTTGTTCTTTATGGTTACCTTGTTCAACTGCCGGTAGTCTATGCACATCTGAAAACTCCCATCCTTCTTCTTCACAAACAAAACCGGAGCACCCCAAGGAGATGCACTTGGTCTAATAAAGCCTTTGTTTAACAACTCTTGAAGTTGGGCTTTTAACTCCCTTAACTCAGCGGGAGCCATTCTATAAGGGGGTATCGAAATGGGGCGAGTACCCGGTTCAAGGTCAATACAGAAATCAATATCCCTATCTGGTGGCATACCAGGAAGATCTGCAGGGAACACATCCAGAAACTCACGAACCACCGAAACCGACTCAATCGAAGGTACTTGGGTAGTGTCATCCTTGAGATGTGCCAAGAAAGCTAAACACCCTTTACTAACCATTTTCTTAGCACGAAGAAAGGAGATGATACGCACCGGTTTGGAAGTGTAGTCACCCTCCACACTAACGGATCTGTCCCAGGCTTGGCTAACGTCACCATTTTAGCATTACAATCCAAGATCGCAAATTGCGGAGAAAGCCAAGTCATACCCAGAATTACATCAAAATCATCCATTTCTAAGATAACCAAATCTACATAAGTGTTGCTCCCCACAAAGTTCACCAAACAAGACCTATATACCTCTTCAACTACCACAGACTCACCCACCGGAGTAGAAACACGAATAGGCATATCAAGTAATTCACAATGTAAGTTTAGACCATTAGCAAATGAGGAAGATACATAAGAAAAACTGGATCCAGGATCAAACGATACAGAAGCCATGCAATCACAAACCAGAAGATTACCTGTGATGACAGCATCAGATGCCTCCGCTTCAGTCCGCCCAGGAAAAGCGTAACAATGGGCCCTATCGTTTGTCTGTCCATTGCCCCTACCATGTTGTGATGTAGTGGCTCCAGTTTTCCCATCACCTCAACCATTTTGGTGACCACCATTACCTCGACCACCACGTCCTCCAGAATAACGGCCTCTACCATGACCACCTCTACCTCTAGCCATTGGGGGTCTATAACTCTGTTTTGGACAATTCCTCCTAATATGTCCAGTCTCCCCACATCCATAACACTCTCTGGAGTCAAGCATAGGTCTCTCAGAGAAGTGTTGACCAGTCTGAGGTGGACCCCCAACTACAGTCTGTAGTGAAGACTGAATTGGTCGAACTAAGTAACCTCCGGAACCCTGTCCTCTAGAGTAAGAACCATTAAACTAACCTCCCTTTCGAAACCTCTTTAATGTCGATGCCATGGTGAATTCATCTGGCTTCACTCCTTCCACCTCTACCACGAAATCTACCACTTCTTGGAAGGATTTTGCCGTAGCCGCTACCTGTAAGGCTGAAATCCGCAACTCTGACCTCAACCCCTTCACAAAATGACAAATCCGCTCTTGTGGACTGAAACAAAGTTGGGTGGCATATCTGGATTGTGCACGAAACTTAGCCTCATATGCATTGACCGACATCCTACCTTGCTCTAGGCTCAAGAACTCATCCCTTTTCCTATCTCTCAATGTCCAAGGGATATACTTCTCCATAAACAAGCTAGAGAATGACGCCCAAGTCATAGGTGGTGCTTCTGTTGGTTGACACTCAACATGTGATCGCCACCACATTTTGGCGTTCCCTTAAAACTGATAACTCACGAACTCAACACCAAACCGTTCTACAATACCCATCTTGTGTAGTAGCTCATGACAGTCAACCAGAAAATCGTAAGCATCCTCAGATTCAGTACCCTTGAAGACTGGAGGTTTCAATTTCAAGAACTTACTGAAAAGTTCATGCTGATCATTTGTCATTATAGGCCCAGTAGTCAGACGTGGAATCGTGCCTATATCTAATGAGGCATCCATACGAGGAGCCATAGTGGCTGCATGTTGTACCTCCTGAACATGAGGTGCTCGTGCAGAAAACAGTGGAGGTGTCTGGCCTTGATCAGATAACTCGCTAAGATAAGCAAGAACCTGATTGATCATCTCTGGGGTAGGTTGGGGTGGCAATTCCTCATTCTGCACTTGTTTATTCTCCCCATCCTCCCCTTCTCTTACTACTTCCTCAGTCGGTGGAGGAGTCACCGCCCTAGTACCAAATGGGCCAAGCGTTCGTCCTCTTCCTCTAGAGGACGTCCTTCCGCGACCTCTACCGCGGCCTCTTTCCACTGCTCCTCTTTGAGCTACAGTCTCAGTGGCTGGCTCAGATGCATCTTGTCTTGCCGTTGTTGATGTTGGCGCGGTTGTTGATATAGTTCTAACCATCTTCGAAATAGAGGGAAGATGGTCAGATACCAATTTGTATCACCTAGATACCAATTGGACCCAAGTAATAGCACGAAAGAAGAAAGAAAGAATGGAATTTTCCTTAAGTCTTATAGCCTCTCAAGGAAAAGTAAAGGCGTCCCCCTACCGTTCCTTAAGACTCTACTAGACTCGTTCTTGTGTTATGAGACCAACAAACCTAGTGCTCTGATACCAAGTTTGTCACGACCCAAACCGGGTTGCGACTAGCACCCACACTTACCCTCCTATGTGAGCGAACCAACCAATCTAACCTTAACATTTCAACATAATATCAACAGAAAGTAATGCGGAAGACTTAAACTCATTAAATAAAGAACAATTCATTAACTTCTAAAATTCAACATCTATTATTCCCCAAAATTTGGAAGTCATCATCACAAGAACATCTACGATCAAATGACTAAACTAAGAGTATTCTAAAAGCTAAAAGTACATAAGAAGTTAGTCCATGCTGGAAGTTCAAGGCATCAAGACTTGAAGAAAAAGATCCAGTCCAAGCTAGAAGCATTAGCTCACCCTGAATTTCCGATGTAGTAAGACTGGATTGAATTACTGTTGAGTTGAAGACGATGGCACGTTTGCTGCACTCCACAAATAAACAAGAAGAGAACATAAAAGTAGGGGTCAGTACAAAACACGGGTACTGAGTAGATATCATCGGCCAACTCAAAATAGAAATCAATATATACCTAGTAATATCATAAAATCAACTATGATACTCAACATGTAGCAACAACAAATACTATATCATTAACAATTACCGTCAAGTTCACCCATGAGGACTCAAGCCTCGATACCATACTCATTTGGGAATCATGTTCATTAGATTGAGTATATTAACATCTTTCAAGATTCATTATCTTTATTTTTCTTGTGTCGGTACGTGACACTCCACTCCCTCAATATTCATTAATCCTCTTGTGTCGGTACGTGACACTCCGATACCCTAAGTCTATGTGTCGATTCGTGACACCCGATCCCCTAAATCTATGTGTCGGTTCGTGACACCCGATCCCCTAAATCTACGTGTCGGTTCGTGACACCCGATCCCCTAATACTACGTGTCGGTTCGTGACACCCGATCCCCTAATACTACGTGTCGGTTCGTGACACCCGATCCCCTAATACTACGTATCGGTTCGTGACACCCGATCCCCTAATACTATGTGTTGGTTCGTGACACCCGATCCCCTAAATCTACGTGTCGGTTCGTGACACCCGATCCCCTAATCTCCTTCCATCAATTCATCAAGCCTTCTTTCTTACCAAGGCATCATCAATCCCATTATTTTAGTTCATCACGCCTTCTTTTATACCAAGGCCTCATCATTAACAAAGAGATTACGATTTTGCAAGATTTGGGATTCAATAACTTCATCATGCTTATATAATCACAATTATATAATTACATTCATGCAAGCATACAATTAAGCACATAGCAGGGTTTACAATATTATCAATACATATCATTCTCTATTAAGAGTTTACTACGAATATCGTAAGAGAAACCATAACCTACCTCCACCGAAGAATTGCGATCAACAAGTTATCTTCTCAAAATCCTTGCTATCCTCTTCGTTTCTCTTTCTTTTTCTGTTTTCTCTTTGTTCTTTCTATTTTTCTTATTCAAACCCTCTTTCTTTTACCCTAATTAACATATAATCAAGTGTAAAAGATGGCAATAATAACCCACTAATTAACTTAAGGTTACCTCTTTTAACCCCCAAGTAATTAGACTTATTAACATTAACCCACTAACCTTATAATTAAAGCAGGAATAGTCAAAAACGTCCCTTAAAACGTATCAAGAAATCCGACCCAGACTGGGATTTTGCAGTCTGTGACGGCCCGTCGCGCCTGCGACGGTCCGTCCTGCTGCCCGTCACAGAGTTCAGAGACTCAATTTCTCTGAAGAATCTGTGACGGTCCGTCACACCTGTGACGGTCCGTCTTGCCATTCCGTTACGAAGTTCAGAGAGTCGATTTCAGTACCCAATTTTCAATTTTTCTAAGTGTTTTGAAACGAGACCCTGCGACGGTCCGTCGTGCCCAAGACGGTCCGTCGTGGGGTCCGTCGCCTCAGCCTGTTTTTCCAGAAATAAAATCTGCTGCTCAAAACGACTAAACAGGTCGTTACATAGGTACACATGATTACATAGGTTCAATTCAAGCATTAAACCTCAAGATCAACCTAGATAAATTAAGAGTAGTTCAATTCATATCTATGTGAGTCATAATCTATTAGCATATAATACAATATAATTTAGAAGATCACCTTAGAACCTTCATCTTCCCTAAAATCACCATGATCACCTTCAACATCAATTTCCACAATTCACTAAGAAAAATTCATGAAAATATTACATAATCATCATATGAACATAGTTGACTGCTACCCACTAGATTGGGAACAAAATTAAGCTAACCACAATGCATTCAAAACTGTATCTAGATTGGGGTTCTTTGGATTCATAATTGAGGAATAAATAGGGGAATCGATGAATTAAAGAATAAATGGATTAATATTCTTCACATACATTAGATTAGAGCATTAATCGAAACTTTAACCCTTGCTGAATTCGTCCTAACCTGCTGCCTCCAATTCTTCTCCTTCTTCTATGGTGTTCTTGAGAGTTCAAATGTGTGAGCGAGGTTTTGATTTTTTGAGTCTAGAGTCTAAGGGGGTCTTTTATTTTTTTAATACTCATAAAATACCTAACACTACCTAAAATAACCTCCCGCACATTTATTTGGACGTGGGGTGAATTCCCAATTCACTCCTTCATGTAACAGTGAGTTGCGAGAATTGCAGGCCTACATCGACGGATGACATCAACGGACCATTGGTTGGATGATGGTCTGTCTTGCACCTCCGTAGGTTTTGTCTGAGAGGCATCTCTTGGGGCTTAAGCTTAGGATTCTAAGTGTCAACCTACGCCCCCCATCGATGAAGCGTCGACCAACATATGAGCGTCCATTAACACTACCCAAGACAGTGCACTGCCTTCTTTTGGGTCCTCCTCAAGGAATCCTTGGGTGGTCCTTGTGGAGATCTTCCTAGACGTTTCCACGTTAAATACGTCCGTATACATGTTAGGAACAATCTCTATCACTTTGAGAGCAAAAATAAATATAAAACCTCATGAAACATACTAAGGAATGCTAGCACGTTGCAAGGAAAACTTTCAAACATCACCAAACTTTATTGGACGTTTCACCTCCAAACTCTCTCAAAATCTATATACTTCCTCTAAAAACATTATTTGACCATTTTAGGACCTCATAAGCTCATGGAACCATGCTTTAGGTTCTATTTTGACCTAATTCATTTTTGGGTCATTTCACAATAGTTGGAAAAAATCTTATGAGGACAATAGACGATGAGACCTTGAATTGAAGTAGGTGATAGGGTCTACTTCAATATTTCACCCATGAAAGGGGTTATGAGCTTGGTAAAAAGGAGAATCTTGGTTCCCAGTATGTGGGTCCGTATGAGATTACTAAAACGGGTTAGGAAGTTTGATTATGAGTTAAATTTACCAAGTGAACTAGCCCCAGTTCATCCTGTTTTTCATATATCCATGCATAAGAGATGTATAGGCAACCCCATATCTATTCTCCCGATTGAAGGAATAGTACTGGATGATAACCTTTTGTATGAATATGTTCTGGTTCAAATTCTAGAGGAGGATCAGTACTGGATGAGAACCTTTCGTATGAATAGGTTATGGTTAAAATTCTTGATCGCCAAGAGGTGGTCTTTGTTAAAGTCCTATGGAGAAACCATCTAGTTGAGGGTGTAACGTGGGAGGTTGAGGTTGACATGAATTATCGTTATCCTCATATTCTTCCTAAAAACTCTAGCCAAGGTTGAGGTTAGTAATTTCTCTAAAAATAGAATAATGAATCAGGTTGAACTTGGCTTACATTGCTAGTATGTGCATATTTTGTAAAGGTTCATTCTAACGTGAGATTTCATGAGAAAAAAAATTCTCTCTTGCTTAACTTGTACTTATCTGTGTTGTGTATTTAGTTGCCTTTTATTAAATGGTAGTGAGCAAGTTTAAGTTTTCTTGAAATAAGGTTTTCATGGTAATTCTTGATGTTCATGTTTGTCTCATGTTGATATTGAGAAGGAGTTCCTCATATATGTGATGTTGAATTATTGCACTCTTATATGTGTTAAATTGTGAGTTGAGTTGCTATGCGTAATGCCATGATTTTTCTGTTGAATGGAGTTGTGAAATAATACTATGGGCAGTGAGTCATAATGATTTTATGTTGTTGTTAGTTGGGCTGATATTATTGAGTCATTCTCTCTCTATAAAAAGATTTAGGTGTCATTAGAGGACGATTATTCCTAAGGGGGGATAATGTAACACTTTGAAAGTCCATGACTTAGTCTAGAGCCTAACTAGATGAAATATGCCTTAAAAATGTTTCTAAGCTTAAATAAATGTAACAAACCTAATTAGGAAGTGTTAGAACCAAAACATCAAGAAAGAACTATGACGTCCGTAGATTCGTGAAAGGTGAGTAGTGTGCCTTGGTAGGTTTCAAGGGTTTTTAAGAGTCAAAATTAAGTCAAATTTGGTATTAAGGTGTGGAACATATATTAGAGTGTTCTTACAATATAAATGTTTGGGTACGACTCCCCAAAGATCACCCTAAAGGTCCTTCAGGAGGACTCTTGCATTTGACCCTAAAAGTTGTCTTTTTTACAGTGGCAGTTGACAAACAAAACGACAACCCGTCGATGGGTCAACAACCCGTCGATGGGTCAACAACCCGTCGATGGTTTTAGTAGGTGGGAAATTATCCAAATCCAACGAAGGATCCAAAAAGGAGTCTCTGACCAAAACCATGAACTGCTAGGGCGGTCCCTGGTTCAGTCACGAAGCTTGGATGGGCAATCGTCAATTGAGGGTCTAGTTCAGTGTTAAGTTAGAAAAATTATTTAATTACTTAATGAATTATTTAGGTATTAAGAGGTGGTTAAATAAGTTAGTTGGGGACTATAAAAGAGTTAAACCTCATTAAACTAACTCATCACTCCATTATTTCCCAAACCCAATTCTCTGCAATTTCTCATTAGGTTCTTTCTCTATTCCAAAGACCACCATTCAATACTAAGTATAAGCTTGATTATGGATCCAAGACTCATGTTTTTCTCCATCAATTTGCAAGGATTTTCAGGCATGGAAGCGATTCACTATTGGGATCTCTTTTCCCAAGAGGCTCTTTTAAAATTGGTTTCCAAAGATGTCCAAAACTTGGGTTTTCATCTAATTTCATGAATTGTCTTTCAAATCGATTATATTTTGAATTAATTTGGTTTATATTAATATATTAATATTTTTTATTGGTTAATTTTTGTAGTTCTTAGTCTTTGACCTAAGTCTATGAAAGAATCCATGAATGGACCCTTTTCCCTAACCCTATGTTATGAATTGAGGTTCATTTTTATTAGTGATGAAGCAGTTGACTTAGTTATTGTATAGTATAATATTTTATGGTGATAATGAGTGAATTTATGGATGAATATTGTTAGACTGATGGTGAAATCACGAAGAAGGGTGTTGGAATCTATTGGTAAGGGTTTTCTGATCACAAGTCCTTTACTTCAATAATGATGGTTTATTATTGATAATGATGTTGTATTGAAGTATGATTATGTGAATAGATTTTGAACATGATAATATGATGAATGTGATGGCATGTCATGGATATATTGAATTGTGAGATTTTGATAGGGAGATGATAATGGAAGGTTGAATGTGATTCTCGTTTGTGGCTTATTATGATATGACTATGATATGATGATCTCACGAATGATGGTTTTTGATGAAAGGAAGTACTTATTCAGTACCTAATGAAATAATTAGATGATTATATAAAGGGTTAGTCTCCTATGGTCTATATTAAAGTTTGATGATTAAGAAAGGCTAGAAGACATTTTGTAATGACCTTCTTTTCTATATGGAGTACTTGTATGCTTGATTACTATTTATTGGAAGTATGTTGGGCCTTAGTTTAGGTTTGGCTAGAGATTTCCTTAGAAATGCATGATTCGAAACTGGTAGGACTTAGTTTTGCCGCGAGCTCACTCGGTTGGCTTAAATCCTTGTAGGTCGGTGTACCATGCTTGAGTCTGTTAGCGTCCTTTTCTAGACGATGATATCGCTACGTTGATAGTTATTCTTACTTCTTCGATGTTACAGCTACACGATTTACGTTGGTGACAATAAATTTCGCTCCGCAATTCAAAGAGGATTTTTGATTTGGTTTTAAGGATTTACATTGAATGGCTAAGTGTGGATGGTGTTCCACGGGTATTTATGATTATGGATAGATAGAGAATCTTTTAGCTGCTATATTGACACCTTTGTCAGGCATTCGGAGTCAAGGCCCGACTTCGACTTTATTGATGATTTTTCGAAGAGCATCTGGTTCAAGGTATGGCCTCGACCATCCGCATACTTATGTAGAGCATCAAGTTAGAGGTCCGACCTCATTTACTTAGATTTTGTGATTCGCTACTTGTGTGATGCTGGTGAGCGTCAAGTTCGAGGCCCAACCTGTCACAACCCGAGACCACACCCTAGAAGTTAGGACGGATCTCAAATTGCAACATGGCGTACTTGACCTCTCAGAGTTCTTGTACAAGCCCTTACATATCAATCATCAAATATATATAATGAAAAGTGGTGCGAAACTAAAACTTTTCGCAAAAACATTTCATATACTTTAATATCTCTTCCATGTAAAATCATAGCAAATATTAAGTCTCAATCTCACCAAACTTAAGACACGAGAATACTTTTGGGACACGGCCCATACACAATACTTATATAGAAATACTTTGTCTATTACAATACTTTGAAATAAAATACATAAAACACATCTATATATGCCCTCAAATAAATTGAGGGAATACTTAAACTTCACTTGAATGATACTACGATCCAAATCTTGCTTCCCAAATGCTCCTCACCTATAAACAACTATAGAGATAGATAAAAGCATGAGTTAGTACAACCACATATACTAAGTATGAATAATGCATGAAAATGGACGTTTATTAGATATACACATCTTTTTATTTAAAAATCATATTATAATCGTAAGAGCAACATTTAACAACATAGAAACACATAAGATAACATTTAAACGATTTATCACAATTTGGAGCAACCTAACAATGAGCTATATTCATTGTACAGTAAATTGCTTCACTATTACAATGAAATATCACTTCTTCCCTTTCAATACTTTCTAGCATGTAGTCTTCTCACTAAAAGTTATCCTAAGACTCACTTAAGCAATACAAAGAGAGACCGCCTATACAAACTCCCTAAGCATAACTAAATGACCCTAAAAAATACTTATAATAAGACATATACACACTTACAAGACATCAAAACATAAACTTGTAGATAATATGATATTCTCATAACAAAGGCTATCAAAGACTAACTTAAGTAAATCAAGAATATAATGTCTATGATTGACGTCTTCAAGACTACCTAAATAATCCTTAAAATTACCTATGTTTATATCATATGCACATAATCAACCATTTCCCTATCTAGAGTCATTCTTAAGACTCTTCTAGCTAAGATACAAAGTAACCATTCCTATGTCCCCTTCACACCCTTAACTAGACAACCCTTTACTACTCTAGATAAGTACTTATTCATTTAACATAATTTCTTAACTTAAGACATTATATTCATTAGTTCACTTAGGCGACATTCAACACATAAGGACATTCAAGTTATGGTCTTGGACAAGACCTAGGAACTCCAACTAACACCTTCAAAGCCTATTATGCAATGTCTAGATAGCGTCCTATACTACCTAAACTTCATAGAACTTCTCTAATGCTAAAAGGTATTTCATATGATGAGAATAAGAAATAACTGATATAGACTATGATAGTAAAGCATGGAATCCAAATTTCTAACCTACTCTGATATGGGTGTTCTACTTGCCAATGGTAGTACTTAGACACATTCCATGTTGGTACATAGTTAAGGAATATGAAAGGCACGCTTTGTAATCTAGTCTTGTTCTTTAACTAGAACTACTTCCCTTACCATACTAAGTCGGTTCTAGCCTTCGTTCTCATAGATTAATCAACATATAAGGTTCATATAAAGGGGTTCCATATCAAGTTCATAACCCAATCACATTTACCCTACCAAAGAAAGGTCCACTAGGGCTACCTCATAATGGCGACAAGAAACTCATCATGAATTTCCTAAGGATTAATATGATGCCGTTCCAGCCAATTAACCTTAAGTCTATCATTTCTTTACTTTGAAGCATACCATTACGACTTTTGACTTCAACATTCATAATCTTACCACTAGCTTTAAGGTTTCACATAAAGGACCCTCTTAACATCATTTAAGGTCACATATCATTAATACAATAAAGACTAAAAGAATTTAGCATTCTAATTATAGACATATCATATTCACTTTCATACATGCATCACGTACAGGACACAAGTCAACCAAGACAAGACACCACATACGTCACTTTAACACATATTACATGTCATTCTAGAAGCACATAGAAATGAACCTTATAATATTTAAGTCATCCTATACACTACCATATCATCATCAATATGACCATCATGGACTCATATAGTCAAGTAGAAATAACCAATCATCAACCTTAAGGCTATACAAACAAAGCCATATTCATAGTCTTACATGATCACCTTAATAACCTCAATAGAAGAAACCACATATACTTTCACATTACTTATAATATAGGTAGATATTATAATACTTTACATAATAAACTACACAAATAACCACATTACTTCAAGTAGTTTGCCGACAAGGACATGATCATCATATTACATAAAATAACGCCGATAAGGCCACATCAATTGCAAGCAAAGAGCATAACACCGCTACCATAAGTGGACAATACCAATCACAACATTGAAGTCTAATCAACATTAAAATAAAGGAAATATGGAAGCGTACCACCAGTCCATCTTCAATACCTCAATCAAATGCCAAATCACCCAATTCGGTGTCATAAGGCCCTTACCCATGGCCATAACCAAAAAATTCAATATAATTATAACAATATTGATGAAACTAGGTCAATTTACTACATATTCATCAATCTAATTCAACCTAGATACCAATTTACTATTATTATTACATCAATCAATAGTTTATGTGAAAGTACATTAGAATTCATAAATATTAGATCAATATCAAGTAACCATTAACTTAGCCAACAACTAGGGTTCATCAAATTCATGGTGTCATAGTTTAACTTAGTTAGAATCATCAATACAATAACAATTCAATCATTATTTAATGCTTAAAACCCATTAATGAAAGAACCCATGGAATAGATCATGAAATTCGAAAATCAACTTTGAAAACTTTTAAAAACATCTTAGAAAGTAGGGATCTTTGATGAAGAGAGTTTCAAGGATCAAAAACCATACCTTTGATGAATCTATTTATTTAATTTGATGAGGAATATCCATCCAATTCTTCAATCCAAGCCCTTCTTTATGTTTTGGCTCCAATGGAGTTCTAGGGAAATTTCTAAGGGATTTGGGTTTTGATTTTTGAAGAATGAAATCTTCTAAGTGTTTTAGGCTTATAAATACACTTAAAATACCCAAAATACCTTAAGGAAATTCCAATTCCCTTATTTGGAAATGGGGTGAATTGACAAATTCACCCCTTACTTGGCAGTAAATTGCACGCAGGAGATAGATCCATCGACAGTTGGCAATGAACAAACCGTTTGTCCAAAAACAGACCATCCTGTTCTTCTGTCGTTGGGTTCATAGAATCAATTTTGGTCTCTCCTCTACTCAGAATAAGTTTGAATCAATGATCCACCACCAACGAGGCGTCGATTTCCTTTCGTTGGTAGGCTGTCTTGTATAGTCTTGGACACCAACTTTGGGTCCTTCCTCAAGGACCCTTGGATGGTCCTTGGGAATGTTTTCCTGCATGTTTACCACCCAAACATTCTGTTATATTAGTTTAGAACATCTCCCATGAATTTCACCAAAAACAAACACGTAAAGTTTGACGAAACATGCCTAGACACAAAAGGTCATTTCAAGGCAACACTTTCGAACGTCATGGACGTTTGACCTTCATACTTCACGAAACTTTACACACTGTCTATATACACCATGATAAATCATTTAAGGACTTTAAGAACTCATTAAACACACATAAACACATAAAACCATATATGATACACATACGTGACTTAGTCGTCAAACGTCTTGGTCGTCCCTTGATGTTTCACTCCCAAATCACCTAAACTCTTAGACACTGCCTCAATACCATATTTTAGTCCAATTTAGGAACTAATAACATCATGAAAACCATGTCTGGATCTAGTTCACCTAAGTCATTTTCAGGATCTTACACGACCTCTATACCTTCATATTTCTACTATTTGGTGTAAAGCATCTGGTTCGATGTTCATTGCCTCTGGGTTCTACTCTCCTTAGTTGTAGTTATTCTGTGTACTCGTTGGGATTGTGTGGTTCCATTCGAGCTTTTTATTTAAACTTGCGCACAAGTGTACCTTATAGGCTTAAGGGGGTCTAGTTAGTTGTAGTTAGCTTATATATTACTTTAGTTAGTTCTTTCCACACTCGTGTTCATTCTATTATTACTTAGACTTCCATTCTTGACCTCTACTTGTAACATTCCGGAAAATTACATGTCTAATAAAGAAACAAGTAAGTCCGTTAGAATGCATATTGCGGTACATAGACATCTCAATGCCCAATATTGAGAAACATTTGGCATATCATAGAATATTGGCTAAGGGGTGTTAGACAATTTCTATGTATACACAAATATATCAATATTAATATTGATCCTCAACTCAATTCATTAAGTAATAGGCACCCCAATGACCAATATTGAGAAATATTGGGCATATCATAGAATATTGGTTAAGAGGTGTTAGCCAATTTCTATGTATGCAGAAGTACTTAAAATGACAATATCCTTCATCACATTAGTTTAATAGGCATTCCATGCCAAATGTTGAGAAATATTGGGCATAGTATAGAAAATTGGCTAAGGAGTGTTATCCAATTTCTATATATACCCAAATAGGCATAATATAATCTAGAATTGTTGTACAATAAATGTACCTACAATGAAGACCCTAAGGTAAAAACGTAGATTTCCAAGAATTCAATTATGTATGAGGCATCCAAGTATCAAGCCTATATACCATAGTACATAACAATTTAAAATGACCATGTATAGTAAACAGTGCCCAAGGACATAGTGAGGATCCTTGAAACAATAAACAAATATTACAAATGATCCATCAAGAATAGTTGGTTACGAATGTAAAATTAACCCATGTGCAAGAAAATGGGCAATTCAAGTGGGAAGATACCACGGGGGGACCATGCAACCACCCTAAACGAATTCAGTTAGGGCGGTTAGGGACAAAATGTGTGGACAGGTCCCTCTACATAGGGACAACCTACCTAACAAATTCTAGGTTCTAACTAACTGACCAAACTAGCTAACTAACCTGGGAAAACCCAAAATAAATTAATTAGTGCACCCGACAACCTAGGACTTAACCGGGTAACACTAACCTAGTAACTAGTTAAAGAGATAACCTAGTACCTAACATCGGATTGTCCAAAGGTTTGGTTATGTTCCTAAAAACTTAAAGGTAATTTAGTAATTACCCTAAGTTACTTAATTAATTAATTTATAAGTGAAAAACCGAAATCACATGGGAATTTCCAGATTTCGGTTAAGACAAGAAATAGACAACCTTATACCTAACCTAGGATTCTCTAAAAGGTTGGTTATGGTCCTATTCACTTAGGGGTACTTTAGTAATTACCCTAGGTTACTTAATTAATTTAGAAATTTAATAATTAATTAAAAAGGTCAACACCTAAATCACAATGGGAATTTCAAGATTTGGTTTGAACAAGAAAAAGAAAACCTAGTACCTAACCTAGGATGGTCCAAAGAGTTTGTTATGGCCCTAACCACCTACAGGTACTTTGGTAATTACCCTAGGTTTGATTAATTAATTAATTTAGAAACTTAATTAATTAAATTAGTTAGATATTTACCTAAACTACAAGGAAAGACCCAAAAACCGGTTAAGTCAAGAATCTTCCAATCCTAGTCAATCTAGGAGGGGCATTTTTGTAATTAACTAATTGGTCAACCTTAATTAGGTTATATAATCCAAGTATAATTAGTTGAAATTAAGTTTATAAATCCTTATATAATTTATTCACTCCAAAAAAACGTTACAGCTAAATCAAGAGAAAAACGTGAGAACAAGAGAAGTCGCAAACACAACCCTATGACGCTAGCAAAGGACATTTCAAAGATTTTTCGTGCAAAATTCATATTGATCTTCGTAGATTAAATTCTACAGAAATATATGGGTTCTATCTCATGTAACAGTTTCTCCAAGAGGCTTTTCAAACGTTTTTACTTCAAGGAAATCGAAACTAGGGTTGTTCCCATGAAGCACATGTTCATCTCCCTAGTTCTTGTGATTTCCGATTCTTGTAGTATAGTAGTGGTATTATTGATGCATTTCTTGTTTTATGTGGTTTTAACTGATCATATATGTGTGCTAAATTGATTTAAATGTCGAGTGAAATACACATGATTAGATCCGTATGCAAGGGTGTTATTTACATAAACGTTAATTGTTATAATTCCTAATTGTGTTTCGAGAATGTGAATTGTTATGAGTATTCATTGAATTGCCTTATATGTTAATAAAAGTTAAAAATTGAGTATTTTGGTAGGTTAGATTACTATAATGTATTCATGAAGTTATTGAGTTGACTAATGATATGATTTTGACAAGTACCTAGCGAAATTCTAAATGATGCAAGCAAATTGGCTAATAAAATCAATATCTAAATGTAGTACGCCAAAAAGACATTTTAATATCAATTCAATGACTCATAACATAGGGTATCCCAATAAATGGGACAAGTTGCAACATACACGATCCACACAACTTGTGAACGCCATAAAATTTTACAAAGAATTATATCAATCATAAAGAATAATATAAGGATAGTAAGTGTCGTGAAAAAGTTAAGGTGATTAAAGAGATAAATAAGATTTAAGTTATAAGATTGAAATAATATAGAGTGTTAGAAATAAGTGAGACGAGTCTCAAGAACACAGAATCATTACGTCAATAATACTTACGTAACAGGGTGCTAGAGTCTGTAAGACAAGTCTCACTCACACCATGATGATAAAGTAAATTTCAAGATAATAATCATAAAGTAAAGATAGGGATGACAAGTCATTCATAGAGTAAGTAAATCTCATAACTAGATGTAAGCTTCCATAATGTAATGAGTCAACTCTAAAAGATAAGAAGATAAAATCTGAGCTTAACACCGATAGGCTAGCTATGAGCGAGTGGTAAGCGCTTGTAAGTCTTATATGAAGAGATCACTAGGGTCTCAGTATGTCTCCTAGTCTTATAACTATGTTGCCAACATAGGGGCACCTAGCTAGTAGAGGCCACCCACTAAACACGCTAGCAAGTTAGGTAATCATCTTGGCCGGTGATTCCACCTCTTTTCGGTGTGGGGGAGACACCGGATTTAATATCTAGCCAACATGATTTATGTAGGTTATATATCAGTACACACATTTGGTTCACTATTGCCGTGAATCCCCCTTTACGATGAGGGGAAGACATCGACCGATTCACCTTAGCAGGGTAATCCCCCTTTTCAGTGTGGGAAAGATACAAAGCTTGGTTAACTTTAATCGTTGAACCACCCCTTTCCGATGTGGGGGATACACAAGATTTCGTGTAGATCACATGATCTACTTCCGTCAATGCTAAAAAAATTCGTTAAGAGAGTAAGAAAAAATAAGTAGCAAGTTCAAGTGAACAATTGAGAAAGGGAGTAGAATTATAAGTTCATAGTGAACTAAGTAAAGTAAGATCTTAATAAACATTAATGAATAGTGTTTGATATATTTAACAAGTTGGGGGTAGCCTTAATGGAGCGTGGATTAAGTCCCAAGAACTATATATTGTTAAATAATAAAATAAGGGGCATAGCCAATAAAGATTGACTTATGAATGTAAGTTACCCAAAAATATGAAGAATGAAAAATCTAACTCATAAGTAGGGTAGCCAATCATTTATTTACTCTTATGAATTGCTTACTCTATTCATTGTAGGTATGGTACTACAATGAATCATTGCACTTGTATGTCAAACATAAGATCCAAGGAGATCATTGAATAACTCAACAAGAAGATAGAAGAAAAATAGAAAAAATCAACTAATATATCATGTTCATGATTCTAAGGACTTATGTTCATATAGAAAACAGCTTGTGTGCCTTTATTGCATGAGAACATGTCATATTTACATCATTAATCAAGATTAACATTTTAAGTGAACCGTAGCGTGGTTATAATAACATTGACACTTAGTTTAGGAAACAACATTCCTTGTTCATGCATTGGACCTTATGTGTTATGTGCATATACCTATACTTAGGACAAGTGTGTACTAACCCCATAAATTTTTAATATTTTTATAGATGCGGGCTCTAAAGAAGATTGTATTCGACGAAATGGTTTGGATTAGCGATCTCCATACTTTGGTAAGTCCTCTTGAGTTCGAGGATGCTATATTAATTATTATTGCTTAATACATTAGACATAGCTATTGGAGTTAGTCCCTAGCATTTCAATTCAACCATTTATTCAAACGTTGTAATAAGGCCGATTGGCAAAATATTATTTTTATGTTTTATCATTTCGTTTGTTTAATCTTTAGTAGATGGTTATTTACTTTGGGCTAGTAGAATATCACTCTTATACAAAACTATATGAAGTCTATGTACTTTTTGTTAAGTAATTAAAATTTTTAAAATTTTTCGCATATTTAACTGTATGATTATGTTGAAAGCTAAGAAGAGGCTTGTCTGCATCCTCTAAGAAGTTAACGACATCGGTCGCGATTCAGATTCTAGAATCAAGGTCCCGACAAACATGGTATCAGAGCATGAGGTTAAATTACCTAGGATCCGAATCTCAACACAACCACATTGAGTAGTTTCTAACTTATGCTTGTGAAGTGCACCACAATCATGATTTAGAGAGTGTGATGTTAAGAATCTTTCCTTCTCCTACTCTTTATCGTTCTATCTACAGATTTGGCACTTTTTATCATTCTAAGAATATAACTTCCTTCTTGTATGAGCGCGTAGAAGAATACACACAAGAATTAGGATGACCAAATGGTCTAAGGCGCCAGACTCAAGATCTACCGTTCCCAAGAAGGGGAAATGATGAAAATGCACAACGTGATTGAAATACGTGTGGTAAGTGTGGCTGCTCGCATGGGGTGAGTTATACATTCATGAAAATAAAGTTCTAGTATGCTAATGTGATTTTCGAAAATCTCTCTCTTTGTTTTAAAACAATAAGTTGTGTTATTCGGGGGATGAATGTTCCTAACTGGGGATAATGTAACATTCCAAAAAATTACATGTCTAGTAAAGAGCCCATTAAGTCCGTTAGAATGCCTATTGGGGTATATAGGCATCCTAATGCCCAATATTGAGAAATATTGGGCATATCTTATAATATTGACTAAGGGGCGTTAGCAAATTTCAATGTACGCACAAATATATAAATAGTAATATTGATCCTCAACTCAATTCATTAAGTAATAGGAATCATATAATAAATTTTAATATTATATGATGATAATGAGTGAATTGAATGAGGAATATTGTGGGATTGATGTTGGAAACTTGAAGGAGACTCTTGGAAGCTATTGGTTAGGCTTTTATGATCATAAGTCCTTTTACTTAAATAATGATGATTTATTCTTGATGATGATGTTGTATTTAAGTGTGATTATGTAGATTGATTAGGAAGATGATGATGTGATGAATGTGGTGGCATGTTATGGATATGTTGAATTGTTAGATCTTGATAGGGTATGATCATGCAAGGTTGAATATGATTCTCTTGTGTGCTTTATTATGACATGACTATGATACGATGATCTCACTAATGATGGTTTGTGATTAAAGGAAGTTCTCGTTCAATACCTAATGATTGAATGACATGTTGCACCCATAGAAAAACTAGCTAGTGGATCCACCTAGAATTCTATGTTCATGTTATGGTTTTACCTTGGCAAGTAGAGCACCTTTTATTGGTGTAGGGTTTCATGACACCGGATTTGAGATTGAGCTCACATGGTATATTGTCGGTTAACACTAACTAGGGTGACTTAAGGGGTTCTACTTAGTATAGGTAGGGTATGGGACTTTACCTATACATTGCACAGGTTGACCTTGAGGGGAGTTCTATGAGGTTGTTATTATGTGGTAATTTTATGAATGAGATGCATATGTTGACTTTACATGATGTTGATCTTATATATGTGATCTTGACTCAATTAGATGAACATGATATTGGTCTTAGTCTATATATATGATGATGGATATGCATGGTATTATGCTATATGTAATGCAGACATTGTTTATGATTTCTTGCCTAGTTTACTTAATTATGTGGGGTTATGGGGCTTCACATGAGCATTGCACTTGTAGGCTTGCGAGGGGATTGTGATTAAAGGGTCTTATATGTTTTGATGTTAGGAAATTTATGATATGAGATATTGATATGACTTATGATAATGTTGGTATTTACAGTGAAGTAGTTTATTGTAATGTTGCTTCTAAAAATTTGATAAATGGTCTAAGTCATTTCTTATGTGTTTCTAAGTTGTTAATTATATTCTTATGATTATATTATGATATTTAAATTAAAAGATGCATATTCCAATAAATGTCCGTTTTCATGATCTTTATGCATTATGCCATAATTAGTACATGTGGTTGTACTAATTACATGTGTTTATCTATATCTATAGTGGTTGGTATGAAAGGAGCATTTGGGAATCAATACTTGGATCATAGCATCATTCATGTGAAGGGAAGTATGTCCTCATTTAAATCGAGGGCGTAGATGTCTTTTATTTCTTTATCAAAGTATTAACTTGGTAGTATTACATATCTATTGCGTATGGGTCGTGTCTCAAAGCATTCTTGTGTATATGATTTGATGAAATGATTCTTAGTATTTCCTATGAGTTTTATATGAAATATGTTTTATGATATTCGTGTGAAAAGTCTTAATTTTGCACTACTTTTCATATGTTTATATGTGATAAACGTACGGAAAAGCTTGTACAAGACCTCCTAGAGGTCAAGTATGACTGTTGGATACCAAGAATGCCATATATTCTAGGGTGTGGTTTCAGGATGTGACAAGATTTCTTCTAGAAACCCGACTTATTGCATTAGAAGAGAGGCTTCCATCTCATAAGTATCAATAGCATGACCCAACCTATTGCATTAGCGGAAGGGTCTTTTTCTCATAGTACATATCAACTCGGTGCTAAGATTCAACTCCCTCTTTAACATCTTTAAATCTTTATATATCATTAGTTCATAAAGTAGGATTTAGGGACTTGCTCCCTCATATATCACATAGCTCAAAGGTTTCTAAGATGAGAATAGACTTTTTCATAGAACCTATATTATGTGAGAATGTCCTTTCACATAACTCTACCATTCATAACGGTCTTGTTAGAGTACAATTGGGGAAACCCTACAAAAGACTCTCTTGTACTAGATTATCATAACATTATTCATTCATACATTCATGTGTGTGCGCATACATATGTGACAAAGTCTTTCACATAACACCTCTAGACACACATGCTCATAATTCATTAATCATATACTTTACATGCATAATAATAGATAATGGTGCATATGCGAACTATCCTTTCAATTGACACCATAAATCTATCCTACTCATCGTTATCATGAGAGAGTGTGTATGTTCATAGTGTTCGTCATGATCACATAATAGCAACAACCTAATTATTGAGGAAACCACACTTCAAAAAATCATAACACATGTTCAATATCCCTCAAGTCATGAACAACTTCCCATAAAGAGTATTAGGGACTATAGACCACACACCCACATTACATTACATGAGACAAGAACATACTCATCATTTGAATAGAAGACTCCTAAGATGCATATTATCACACATTCATATAGGGTTACATAGGTAAGGGTCATTCTACAATAGTATTCATCACCATCAACATGTAGACCATACCTATCCTAAACAACATCTCACATATATAACACTATCAATACTCCTAGATCATGATACTATAATTAAATAGTGCACATATAAAATTCATAC
The DNA here is from genome assembly GCF_036512215.1 of Solanum lycopersicum. Classification (NCBI taxonomy): domain Eukaryota; kingdom Viridiplantae; phylum Streptophyta; class Magnoliopsida; order Solanales; family Solanaceae; genus Solanum; species Solanum lycopersicum. The sequence goes on from NC_090808.1 coordinate 36,912,860, forward strand.
ACATGATAATCAAACTATCAACTCAGTTTACATGTGTTGCCTTCAAGGCCATGATAACAACATATATAGATAGACAAGAATGTAAGCACCACCACCATAACTAAACCATACCATACTATGTCAATCCAATTCTAAAATTAGGAATTTAGGTCAACTACCAATTCTCCATGATATGATCACCATTGATCAATTCCCAACAATTCATAATCAATTGACATGGATAGAATTAGGATTACGAAATACACTACAATCTAATCCCAATTGAATTAACCTATAATTATGATCACACGACCTACATTATAGGCCAATTTTAGAAATAGATGGATCATGGATTATTTCATAAATTCCTTAGAAAATCATCATAAAATTTTTTAATAATAATAAAATCATCATTAGAATATCTTAGAAGTTCGTTTGACAATGAATCCATGGATAAAGTGAAAGTTGGTAATTTTGATCGTAGAATCTCTTCGAAAAAACATTGAAGGAACTCCTAAGATTTGAGATTAGTCTTCAATAGAGGTTTTCAAAACATTTGGAAGAGAAGAGAGTTTTTGATTTTGATTTCTCATTGGTTATTGGGGTTTTACCTTGTAAAAGGGTTAAATAAGTCTTAAAAAAAGTTTATAACAGACTCCAAAAGTTCCTAAAATGCCCCCATACTTATTTGGACTTTTATTCATGTCAAACTCTATTTTAAAACGAAGCAACCAAATCTAGGAAGTGGCTGCATGTCGCGGTGGCAGCTCCTAATTTTTCCTCACAAAAGTTTTTAGGCAGTGAGCCTCGTGTCAGTCACGGGGCACACAGGCATATTGAGTGCCAGGCTCACAACACGAGCTGACCTCCACATCTTGATGCTGTACGCGGCCTTTGTCAGCTTCCTTGTCCAACATTTTGGTCCTCCTAAAGGACCCTTAGGGTGGTCCTCAGGGAGTCTTACCCGAGCATTTAGACCCTAAAAATGATTATTGAGATACTAGGGTTAACTGCACTATTTTTAGAATCCAAACAACACATCAAAATAAGGTAAACATACAAGGACACTCTAGAACACAAAATATAGTTTCGAGATGTCTTGGTCATCCTTTGATTTTTGACTTTCAAACTCTTTAAAAAGAGCATTAGAAGTCGTTATTAAATTTATTTACATGTATTAACTCTTAAAGCACATGTGAGGATCTATATTAACCTATTTCATTTTTAGGGTCGTCACAATATAAATAATTTAGTAATTCTCCAATAATCTTGATGAATGTATTGTTAATTATTTTGTTTAAAAGTATTTTTAATGGTTGTAAACATTAAAACTCTCCTAGTTCCTACTTATCGAACAAAGGAGGTAATGAACGAGATAAGAATTAACAACAGAGATTTAGTGTATGCTGTCTAATACTCTAATGTTAATTGGTGCGAGGGTAAAAACTAAGCCATACCTTGATGCGACATCTGATCTGGGATAAAGGTAAGGGTAGTAAAGGATACACTTGATCTGGGATAAAGGTAAGGGTTAGTAAAGCATACACTTGTAGTCGGTCATGGTGCAAGGTGAAATTCTCTAATAGAACGAAGAATCACTTAAGGATACCTAACTTGCCAACTTTAAATGCAAAACAGTATGAAAAGATTACTATTATTAGGATTACTGCATTAAGAGCTTATAGGGAACATATATGCTTTAGTTTCTTTCTTATATTGATAACTTAAAGTCTAAATCATGCCTACTTGTTAGTATGTCAACAATATGTTACGTGCTTACAAAAACCCTCCTTTTATTTACTTGTTTGGGAAATAGTTTGACTAATCATATACAATAGTCGGTTATGTTTTAGTCTAAATCATATTTCTCATGGGATCAACCCCAACCTACAAGTTGGGTTCTTTACTTGAAAACAATCTCTTATACTTCTTTAGGGAAGTGTAATTTGAGCGTATCAAATTTTGGCATTGTCAAGGAATATAAACTTTATATTAAGTTAAGCTGCTATATTGAACTTTAGTCAAGTATTTCCTGATTTCACATTTTGTTTTTGTTTTTTTGTATTCTACAGATTTCGAATTTAGTGTGTGCAAAGTACACGAAGTTAAGGCAAAGTATTGACCCCCGAAAATCCTGTACTGAGTAAGACTTCAATAAAAATGGAAAATCAAGGGGTTCATAATAATTCAATCATAGTGGAGAATGAGGATGAAGTTGAACTACAACCTCCCTTAGTTGGTTATGAGAATGCTCAGGTTCATGGCTGTAATCTACTTAGATATGCATTGAGAAGGTTGTTTTTTTGTTCTAGCTTTGAAAGATCCTGTCACGATCGAGGAGCACCACCTAGACGTAACCGGTGTCTTATTCTTCGAAGTTGACTTAGACTATCCCTTAGCATTCGTCATAACATATCATAGGGTAAAAAGTGCGGAAAACTTAAAATTTTGTACATGTTGAGGTACACGTAGACCTTTAACATATCACATACAAAGTTTACTTAGATTCCTCGCTTATGAATTTTACATAGTCTTCTCGTATAGTAAACATAACCAATATATATATATATATATATATATATATATATGTATGTATATATATATGTATTTATATGTATGTATATATATATATTAGTCTAACTCATTTATCTAACATTAAAACATCTAAAAAAATGTACAACTTTCGGGCATAACCCTTATACAAATTCATATTGTCATATATGGCTTACAACAATGTCTTCAAGACTAGGAATGAAATTAATATCTTTAGACAATGGACTACTAGTAAGGTAGAATAATATGACACCATCCTCGAACTAGAGGAATAACCACCAACTTGGAGAAAAAGTCCAAGTCTTCTTACAAAGTGGCGTAGAACTCTACAATGGCCAAAACATACAATGTTTGGCAAAAACGAAATAAATATGGGCTTACAAACCACATGTACTAAGTATAGTTCATATGCATAAAATCATCAATGCATTAGAAAAGACACGATAGTCAAAACCATGAATTATCTAAAATAACTCAACATGTACATATATGAAACATCATAAATTAACCCTACATGATACTAACCCGACACATAAGCAACCCAAAGCAATACTTGTCAAATGCCAAGAATAAAAACCCCATAACCCTATCCAAAGATAAGCCTCACCTTAAGAAACTTAGTTTATACATATGACATGACCTTATATTTCATCGTAACATGCTTGACTCGTAAGATCATGTAGAACTTGACATACATAGCATATAATCAACTTAATCATACAAGAACATTACTAAGGTCATCCTTGTCAAGACCCTAAAGTACACCTTAGAAGATACGTTATTCTAGAATTGTGGCATGGCGTAGTCGACCTCTCGGAGGTCTTGTACAAGACCTTTGACATAATTCATTAAATACATGCTTGTATGATAAGTAGTACAAAATTAAAACTTTTCACACGAATGTAATACTTGAAAACCTCTTTTTATAGAAAATCATAAAAAAGGCTAATCTTAAAGTCGCCATATTAGAAAAACTAATATCTTGGGACATGGCCCATACTTCAACATATATAAAATTTCTAAGTTTATTACAATACATTCAATAAGAAAACTAAACATAATGGTGTCCTAGAATCTAGTGAGGAGATACCAACACTTGATTGAATGAACACTAATCCAAGCTTCCACTTCAAGACTCTTCTCAAATGCCACCTATACCTTATGAGATAAACAAAATATATGGAATTAGTACGTTAGAATGAAGTAAGTATGGTAACATGCATTTAATTATGATAAAAGGACATCTGAAAACATTCTCTTTTTGAGTAAAACTTCATAAAACAAGTATAAGAAATCACATTAAGTTAACATAATCACATATAGTCACTTTACACAATATAATACCAATATCACTTCAATTTACATAACAATGAGACCTTGCTACTAAAAGTTGTTTTAAGGCTCACTTCAGTGAGTTATGAAGCGACTGCCCATACGACCCTTTCACACACACCTAAGTTATCCTTTAAATTACCTAAGATAAGATTATTCTCATTTCATACATTTAACTCCATACCTAGAATTATTTAAAGACTAACATAAGTAATACATGATTAGAATGCCCATACACCCTTTCCAAGGCTCCCTAAGCAATCATCAAAGTTACTCTAGATAAGTATCTTTTAATTTCCATGCATTTAATTTAAGTCATTATGTTAATTAAACAATTTACGAGACATTCAACACTTAAGAACATTCACATAATGTTCTTGGAGAAGACTCAGGGAACCTGCATACGAGCATATTCAAATCCTACTCGTGTAATGTCTAGATAGCGTCCGATTCAACTACCTACACTTCATAGAATACACTAGCATGTATCCCAAATGATGATAATAGTCAACAACTAATGTAGACCATACTATCTAGGCATGGAATCAGAGACTAGCATACTATGATGGAGTGCCTTGTACTTGCCAATGGTAGAACTAGGACACATCCCATGGAGGCACATGGTTAAGGAATATCAAGGGTTTCTTTGAACTATAGTCTCCATCTTAACTGGAGCTACTCCCAAGAATATTCTCTCGAAGCTAGCCTTTGTTCTCATAGACTAATTTAATATAGGATCATTTGAAGCGGTACCATATCTTGTTCATAACAAAATCATAATGCACCTTATTAAAGAGGGTCCACTAGGCCTGCATACAATGGTTATAAGGATAGCTCATTGACTTTCTAAAGGATGATTCAATGTTGTCCCAACCAACCAACCCTAAGTCCACCATTCTCACAAGAAGGATATAGTTACGATTTTCAACTTCAAGGATATCATAACCTTCTTTCGAGAAGATTCCACATAAATAACCTTCTTAACCTTATACACGATCATTTTCCATCAAACATATACATTCATTACAAAGGTGCTTTAGCATACTAATTCAAGAGTGAAATCACATTGTTTATGTATCAAGTAAGGGACAAAGGTCTACCAAAATAAGATATTGGTCTTTGTCTATATATATGATGATGGATATGCATGGTATTATGCTATATGTAATGCAGACATTGTTTATGATCTCTTGCCTAGTTTACTTAATTATGTGGGATTATGGGGCTTCACATGAGCATTGCACTTGTACTCTTGCGAGGGTATTGTGAGTAAAGGGTCTTATATGTTTTGATGATAGGAAATTTATGATATGAGATATTGATATGGCTTATGATAATGTTGGTATTTACAGTGAAGTAGTTTATTGTAATGTTGCTTCTAAAAATTTGATAAATGGTCTAAGTCATTTCTTATGTGTTTCTAAGTTGTTAATTATATTCGTATGATTATATTATGATATTTAAATTAAAAGATGCATATTCCAATAAATGTCCGTTTTCATGATCTTTATGCATTATGCCATAATTAGTACATGTGGTTGTACTAATTACATGCGTTTATCTATATCTATAGTGGTTGGTAGGAAAGGATCATTTGGGAAGCAAGACTTGGATCATAGCATCATTCATGTGAAGGGAAGTATGTTCTCATTTAAATCGAGGGCGTAGATGTCTTTTATTTCTTTCTCAAAGTATTGACTTGGTAGTATTACATATCTATTGCGTATGGGTCGTGTCTCAAAGCATTCTTGTGTATATGATTTGATGAAATGATTCTTAGTATTTCCTATGAGTTTTATATGAAATATGTTTTATGATATTCGTGTGAAAAGTCTTAATTTTGCACTACTTTTCATATGTTTATATGTGATAAACGTACGGAAAAGCTTGTACAAGACCTCCTAGAGGTCAAGTATGACGGTTGGATACCAAGAATGCCATATATTCTAGGGTGTGGTTTCAGGATGTGACAAGATTTCTTCTAGAAACCCGACTTATTGAATTAGAAGAGAGGCTTCCATCTCATAAGTATCACTAGGATGACCCAACCTATTGCATTAGCGGAAGAGTCTTTTTCTCATAGTACATATCAACTCGGTGCTAAGATTCAACTCCCTTTTTAACATCTTTAAATCTTTATATATCATTAGTTCATAAAGTAGGATTTAGGGACTTGCTCCCTCATATATCACATAGCTCAAAGGTTTCTAAGATGAGAGTAGACTTTTTCATAGAACCTATATTATGTGAGAATGTCCTTTCACATAACTCTACCATTCATAACGGTCTTGTTAGAGTACAATTAGGGAAACCCTACAAAAGACTCTCTTGTACTAGATTATCATAACATTATTCATTCATACATTCATGTGTGTGCGCATACATATGTGACAGAGTCTTTCACTTAACACCTCTAGACACACATGCTCATAATTAATTAATCATATACTTTACATGCATAATAATAAATAATGGTGCATATGCGAACTATCCTTTCAATTGACACCATAAATCTATCCTACTCATCGTTAGCATGAGAGAGTGTGTGTGTTCATAGTTTTCGTCATGATCACATAATAGCAACAACCTAATTATTGAGGAAACCACACTTCAAAAAATCATAACACATGTTCAATATCCCTCAAGTCATGAACAACTTCCCATAAAGAGTATTAGGGACTATAGACCACACACCCACATTACATTACATGAGACAAGAACATACTCAACATTTGAATACAAGACTCATAAGATGCATATTATCACACATTCATATAGGGTTACATAGGTAAGGGTCATTCTACAATAGTATTCATCACCATGAACATGTAGACCATACCTATCCTTAACAATATCACACATATATAACACTATCAATACACCTAGATCATGATACTATAATTAAATAGTGCACATATAAAATTCATACACATGATAATCAAACTATCAACTCAGTTTACATGTGTTGCCTTCAAGGCCATGATAACAACATATATAGATAGACAAGAATGTAAGCACCACTACCATAAGTAAACCATACCATACTATGTCAATCCAATTCTATAATTAGAAATTTAGGTCAACTACCAATTCTCCATGATATGATCACCATTGATCAATTCTCAACAATTCATAATCAATTGACATGGATAGAATTAGGATTAAGAAATACACTACAATCTAATCCGAATTGAATTAACCTATAATTAAGATCACACAACCTACATTATAGGCCAATTTTAGAAATAGATGGATCATGGATTATTTCATAAATTCCTTAGAAAATCATCTTAAAAAAATTTAATAATAATAAAATCATCATTAGAATATCTTAGAAGTTCGTTTGACAATGAATCCATGGATGGAGTGAAAGTTGGTAATTTTGATCGTAGAAACTCTTCAAAAAAACATTGAAGGAACTCCTAAGATTTGAGATTAGTCTTCAATAAAGGTTTTCAGAACATTTGGAAGAGAAGAGAGTTTTTGATTTTTATTTCTCATTGGGTATTGGGGTTTTACCTTGTAAAAGGGTTAAATAAGTCTGAAAAAAAGTTTATAACAGACTCCAAAAGTTCCTAAAATGCCCCCATACTTATTTGGACTTTTATTCATGTCAAACTCTATTTTAAAACGAAGCAACCAAATCTAGGAAGTGGTTGCATGTCGCAGTGGCAGCTCCTAATTTTGCCTCACAAAATTTTTGAGGCAGTGAGCCTCGTGTCAGTCACGGGGCACACAGGCATATTGAGTGCCAGGCTCACAACACGAGCTGACCTCCACATCTTGATGCTGTACGCGGCCTTTGTTAGCTTCCTTGTCCAACATTTTGGTCCTTCTAAAGGACCCTTAGGGTGGTCCTCAGGGAGTCTTACCCGAGCATTTTGACCCTAAAAATGATTATTAAGATACTAGGGTTAACTGCACTATTTTTAGAATCCAAACAACACATCAAAACAAGGTAAACATACAAGGACACTCTAGAACACAAAATATAGTTTCGAGATGTCTTGGTCATTCTTTGATGTTTGACTTTCAAACTCTTTAAAAAGAGTATTACAAGTCGTTATTAACTTTATTTACATGTATTAACTGTTAAAGCACATGTGAGGATCTATATTAACCGATTTCATTTTTAGGGTCATCACAATATAAATAATTTAGTAATTCTTCAATAATCTTGATGAATGTATTGTTAAATATTTTATTTAAAAGTATTTTTAATGGTTGTAAACATTAAAACTCTCCTAGTTCCTACTTATCGAACAAAGGAGGTAATGAACGAGATAAGAATTAACAACAGAGATTTAGTGGATGCTATCTAATACTCTAATGTTAATTGGTGCGAGGGTAAAAACTAAGCCATACTTTGATGCGACATCTGATCTGGGATAAAGGTAAGGGTAGTAAAGGATACACTTGATCTGGGATAAAGGTAAGGGTTAGTAAAGCATACACTTGTAGTCGGCCATGGTGCAAGGTGAAATTCTCTATTAGAAGGAACAATCACTTAAGGATACCTAACTTACCAACTTTGAATGCAAAACAATATGAAAAGATTACTACTATTAGGATTACTGCATTAAGAGCTTATAGGGAACATATATGCTTTAGTTTCTCTCCTATATTGATAACTCAAAGTCTAAATCATGCTTACTTGTTACCATGTCAACAATATGTTACTTGCTTACAAAAACCCTCCTTTTATTTACTTGTTTGGGAAATAGTTTGACTAAGCATATATAATAGTCGGTTATGTTTTAGTCTAAACCATATTTCTCATGGGATCAAATCCAACCTACAAGTTGGGTTCTTTACTTGAAAACAATCTCTTATACTTCTTTAGGGAAGTGTAATTTGAGCGTATCAATTTTTGGCATTGTCGAGGAATATGAACTTTAGATTAAGTTAAACTGCTATATTGAACTTTTGTCAAGTATTTCCTGATTTCACATTTTGTTTTTGTTTTTTTGTATTCTACAGATTTCTACTTTAGTGTATGCAAAGTACACGAAGTTAAGGCAAAGTACTGACCCCCTAAAATCCTGTACTGATTAAGACTTCAAGAAAAATGGAAAATCAAGGGGTTCATAATAATTCAATCATAGTAGAGAATGAGGATGAAGTTGTACTACAACCTCCCTGAGTTGGTTATGAGAATGCTCAGGTTCATGGCTTTAATCTACTTAGATATGCATTGAGAAGGTTGTATTTTTTTTCTAGCTTTGAAAGATCCTGTCACGATCGAGGAGCACCACCTAGACGTAACCGGTGTCTTTGTCTTCGAAGTTGACTTAGACTATTCCTTAGCATTCGTCATAACATATCATAGGGTAAAAAGTGCGGAAAACTTAAAAATTTTTATATGTTGAGGTATACGTAGACCTTTAACATATCACATACAGAGTTTACTTAGATTCCTCGCTTATGAATTTTATATTGTCTTCTCGTTTAGTAAACATAACCAATATATATATATATATATGTATGTATGTATATATATATATATGTATATATATATATATATATATATATATATATATATATATATTAGTCTAACTCATTTATCGAACATTAAAACATCTAAAACAATGTACAACATTCGGGCAAAACCCTTATACAAATTCATATTGTCATATATGGCTTACAACTATGTCTTCAAGACTAGGAATGAAATGAATATCTTTAGACAATGGAATACTAGTAAGGTAGAATAATATGACACCATCCTTGAACTAGAGGAATCACCACCAACTTGGAGAAAAAGTCGAAGTCTTCTTACAAAAGTGGCGTAGAACTCTTCAATGGCCAAAACATATAATGTTTGGCAAAAACGAAATAAATATGGGCTTACAAACCACATGTACTAAGTATAGTTCATATGCATAAAATCATCAATGCATGAGAAAAGACACGATAGTCAAAACCATGAATTATATAAAATAACTCAACATGTACATATATGAAACACCATAAATTAACCCTTCATGATACTAACCCGACACATAAGCAACCCAAAGCAATACTTGTCAAATACCAAGAATAAAAACCCCATAACCCTATCCAAAGCTAAGCCTCACCTTAAGAAACTTAATTTATACATATGACATTACCTTATATTTCATCATAACATGCTTGACTCGTAAGATCATGTAGAACTTGACATACATAGAATATAATCAACTTAATCATACAAGAACATTACTAAGGTCATCCCTGTCAAGACCCTAGAGTACACCTTAGAAGATACATTATTCTAGAATCGTGGCATGGCGTAGTCGACCTCTCGGACGTCTTGTACAAGACCTTTGACATAATTCATTAAATACATGCTTGTATAAAAAGTAGTACAAAATTAAAACTTTTCACACGAATGCAATACTTGAAAACATCTTTTTATAGAAAATCATAAAAAAAGGCTTAGTCTTAAAGTCGCCATATTAGACATACTAATATCTTGGGACATGGCCCATACTTCAACATATATAAAATTTCTAAGTTTATTACAACACTTTCAATAAGAAAACTAAACATAATGGTGTCCTAGAATCTAGTGAGGAGATACCAACACTTGATTGAATGAACACTAATCCAAGCTTCCACTTCAAGACTCTTCTCAAATGCCACCTATACCTTATGAGATAAACAAAATATATGGAATTAATACGTTACAATGAACTAAGTATGGTAACATGCATTTAATTATGATAAAAGGACATCTGAAAACATTCTCTTTTTGAGTAAAACTTCATAAAACAAGTATAAGAAATCACATTAAGTTAACATATTCACATATAGTCACTTTACACAATAATACCAATATCACTTCAATTTACATAACAATGAGACCTTGCTACTAAAAGTTGTTTTAAGGCTCACTTCAGTGAGTTATGAAGCGACTGCCCATACGACCCTTTTACACACACCTAAGTTATCCTTTAAATTACCTAAGATAAGATTATTCTCATTTCATACATTTAACTCCCTACCTAGAATTACTTAAAGACTAACATAAGTAAGACATGATTAGAATGCCCATACACCCTTTCCAAGGCTCCCTAAGCAATCATCAAAGTTACTCTAGATAAGTACCTTTTAATTTCCATGCATTTAATTTAAGTCATTATGTTAATTAAACAATTTACGAGACATTCAACATTTAAGAACATTCACATAATGTTCTTGGAGAAGACTTAGGGAACCTGCATATGAACATATTCAAATCCTACTCGTGTAATGTCTAGATAGCGTCTGATTCAACTACCTACACTTCATAGAATACGCTAGCATGTATCCCACATGATGATAATAGTCAACAACTAATGTAGACCATACTATCTAGGTATGGAATCAGAGACAAGCATACTATGATGGAGTGCCTTCTACTTGCCAATGGTAGAACTAGGACACATCCCATGTAGGCACATGGTTATGGAATATCAAGGGTTTCTTTGAACTATAGTCTCCATCTTAACTGGAGCTACTCCCAAGAATATTCTCTCGAAGCTAGCCTTTGTTCTCATAGACTAATTTAATATAGGAGCATTTGAAGCGGTACCATATCTTTTTCATAACAAAATCATAATGCACCTTATTAAAGAGGGTCCACTAGGCCTGCATACAATGGTTATAAGGATAGCTCATTGACTTTCTAAACGATGATTCAATGTTGTCCCAACCAACCAACCCTAAGTCAACCATTCACACAAGAACGATATGGTTAGGATTTTCAACTTCAAGGATATCATAACCTTCTTTCGAGAAGATTCCACATAAATGACCTTCTTAACCTTATACACGATCATTTTCCATCAAACATATATATTCATGACAAAGGTGCTTTAGCATACTAATTCAAGAGTAAAATCACATTGTTTGTGTATCAAGTAAGGGACAAAGGTCTACCAAAACAAGATACATTTGATTATCATCTTATCACATGTTCAATATCATTTAATTAGATTATAGGGTCAACTAAGTATACTACAAGTCACCCTACACACTCTTATATAATCGTCGTCATAATTCATCATAAGACTCATATAGCGAACTAGGAAGATTAAAACTCTAACATTAAGTATACATATATATGGCATCACTATATCCTATCATGATCACATATAATTCCTTAGAAGAACACATACACATTAGTCATATAGACCCTCACAATGATCACATATACTAGTTATTTCATGATAATACCATAATTCATAAAGTAATGCCGACGAGGGCACATTATTCACAATATATCACTTATGCACCGCCACCATAAGTGGACCATACCAAACAACACAATTCAACCTATACTACACAATATAGAGAAGGTAGGTAAACATACCACCATTCAATCCACAACAACTTCAATCCATAGCCAATTCTACCAATTCAATAACCAAAGGCTCTTACCAATAGCCATGATCAACAATTCAATCCAATAATCACAATATTCATTGATCCAACAAGATCTTATATGAAAATAATCAAAATAAGACAGCCTATATAAAATTCTAACACAATTTATACATATATCAATTGCCGAATACAATCTACATAAGAAATCAATACAATTGAGACATGATCAAATCATCCATAAAATAGTCAAAAAAAGGAAATCATGATTGGCATGGGTTTAAGGACTTTTTGATCCAAAATCATTATATTAACATCAATTCAATTATAATTCATTGATTCAAAAACACTTTATGCAAGAACCCATGGCTAGAATTGAAAATAGAAGAATTCATCTTTTTTATCATCTTTGAAATTCATTGCAGTTGACTCCTTGAATGGAAGAGAATCTTAGATAAACCCCATGCCTTAGTTGTGAAGAAAATACCACTAAATTGATGGAGAAAAACTTGAAAAAGTTATCTTCTTCCTTGGAGCGTCAACTCTTCATCAATATAAGTTTTTGGAAAGAAGAGATAATAAGGTTTTTTTTGGACTTGAGGTTTTGATTTGAATGGTGAATTGGGGTTTAAATAGTCTTAATAACCGCATATAACTAGTACCCAAAATACCCAAATGACACATTCACTTATAGGAACTTTTAACCAAGTGAAACTCAACTTATATTTCTGGAATTTTCGTTGGGAAACAAGTCCGTAAAACGAAGCTTCTCCCATATGATTGTTGAAATTAAATTCCAAAACAGTAGAGTCCTCCTTGTGTCCACGACATGGACAAAATTTTGTCCCTTCATGAACCAAGTATGCCACATGGACTAGTTCCCACTATGTGTAATTGGATGCTGCCTTGGGCAGCTTGCTAGCCCTAGGTTTGCTCCTCATCAAGGACCACTATGGCGGTCCTAAGAGAGTCATGCTCAAACATTTCCAACCCAAATACCCGCGTATACATGTTAGGAACCTCTCCTATCATTTTGAAGGCCACACTACACATAAATCATTCAAAGACACAATAGAACACACAAGCACATCTTAAGGAGAAACATTCAAACATCTTGGACCTTTGACCTCTGAACACATCCAAAATTTATATACCACCTCAAAACATCATTATAAGCCATTTTAGTTATTTAAAACCTAATGAAACACGTGTTAGGATCTAGCTTCACCTAAGTTGTTTTAGAGGTGTTACAATCCGTTAGGATTCCACATGTGCAATGTGTAAGAGAAGTCTCATACGCTCTTTCACACATTGTAGTAGCCATTAAGACAAGACCTAATAAGAGTTCACATACTTAACTTGTTCATTTAATTTTACATTAGGGTAAAAATTGCAATAACCAAGAAGATACCATGTGATCTGCATGGAATTCGGTGTTCTACTCCCACACCAAAAAGAGAGGGTTTACACTTGCCTAAGGTGTATCATTTGGACATAGCTATTTAGGTGGATATAATAAGCTATAGTCCTATGTGGGAACATAGTTAAGGGTCAAGGAGATTTCTACTAGAAACCTTGACTTACTAGATGTGGAGGTTTCCATCTCATGAGACAACATATATCTTGGGAATCCGGACTTATGAACGTGAAGAAACCCATATAGGAGGCCATACATACTAAACATGAGACCTATATATCATTTACATGCCCTTTTGGTGCTAAGCATTTATTTCTTTTAGTAAACATACTCATCAAACAATGTTTAAATTAGTATCTTCTAGGCCCCTACATAAACATCTCATCATAATAGCTCATAAGGAATCATAAGTGAGAACTATCATTTCACTTAGAAACCACATTCAAGTGAGTAAAACTTTCACTCAATACTTTGTAATAATCATGAAAAACTACTTTCAATCATACAATAACCATATCATAACATTCTCAGATACTTCATAGTCAATTTGATTTTCTAAGGTTAATGATGGGAAATACTTTTCATCAACATCACAACCACACATTAGATATAGGAGCACTACTATTTAAGTAACTCATACTTCATAATTGAATTCAAGAAGAATCAATCTTCATACCTTCTTTCCCTTTCATTGCCTTCAAACTTCAATTACCAAGGAATACATAACCAATGCATAAATAAGGTAAATTCAAGAAGCATTACATGATTAACATCAATATAGTCAATCATCATATTCATCCTATTTACGATTCACCATATCAATTCAAGGTTTTCATGTAATTGGGGAAAGACATGGGTTCATGGGAATCTTGAGTGGCAATAAGAATTAAATATAAATATTTAACAACATTAGTTGACCACGATTCATCACAATTTATTTTTAATTTTTGTTTTTCAAAGGAAGCCCATGTTTAGAGAAAAAACCTAGTTTGGGGAGGTCTGAAAATATTTTTAAAGCACCTCTTTGGAAAAAGACTCCCAAGAGTGAAATAAATCATAACTTACAAAGACTTCAGCCTCCAATTTGAGTATAAAAATTGACAATTCGGTCTTCTTCTTCAAGTTTCAAAGCTTCTTCAACGGAGAGAGAGAAAGTGGAGAGAAGGGAGAGCTTTTGGATTTTGACTTCAGTGGGAAATTGTGGTAAATATCTGATTTAAAACCAATATATAACCCTCTCCTAAAATACCCAAAAGGCCCCTCACTTATATTTACCTTTTAAATAAGACAAATATGAATTCTAATTTGAATTTTTTCATTGGGAAAAAAGTCCGCGTCGCTGAGATGTTCCCGCAAGATTTACAAAATTAATTTTTGATATAGTAGAGTCCGTGACGCGGACAATAAAATTTGGCCCATGGTGAACAATTTCCACGACGCGGACTAGTTTCAGCACAATGCAATTCCTTGCTGTCTTGGGCAACTTGTTTGGCAAAAGAGGGGTCCTTCAGGGTGGTCCTTTGGGGGTTGGAACTAGACATTTTTACCCTATATACATACTTTTACCTATTTAAAATATTTTTATAAGTATTAGACTTCATACAATACTTCCAATCCTTCACAAGACTGAAGGACGTTAACAAGTTCAAGGGCACTAGATTTTATACGTCATGGTCCTCGCTTAATGTTCAGGCTTTAATACTTCCTCCTAGGTTTACATAAAACTTTCAGGATTATAGATTTTTTTTAAGTGTTTAGTTCATCATGTGGGTCCCTAGACAAAGTCACGAACTTTTGGAGTGTTACATTATCCATTCTTTGGAACATTTAGACCCAAATGACATTTAAATATCTTTAGAGGGAGAAGATGGCTGAAGACTAGAATCCCAACCAACAACAACCTAAAATAATCACGAGTAACACCCACATGATTAATTCATAACTCCAATCAACACATAACCCTGACCTTAGACATAGCAACTTAAATCATAATTTACCACATATACGAGGTGAACATCACAATATGATCTCAACATAATCTTAAAGTGTCACTTATGAAAAGCTTCTTTTAAAACACATTAACATTCTCAATACCATTTCATTAAGTCAACTATGCACATAATCACAAATAAGTGCATGTTACGAAAAAGAGCATTTTTCCATGAAAACTCATTTTAGAATGGATTTGTACTAATAATATGTATATACTAGCCAAGAATGTCCAATTCAATATTACTAATCAGTTTATTTAAAGAGAATTACTAACCTCAACTTTGGTAAGAATTTGGAGGGAAAATATGAGGATAAAGGGACTTCATGTCGGCCTAGGCTTCCCATGTTGCTCCCTCAACTAGGTGATTTCTCCATAGGACTTTTATGGAGGCCACCTCTTTGTTCCTCAATTTCTTGACTTGGGGATCTATAATTTCAACCGCAACCTCTTCATAGGAAAGGTTCTCATCCACACCTAACCATTAAATTGGGAGAATGGATACGGGGTCGCCAATACACTTCTTAAGCATGGAGACATGGAATACGGGATAAAATAGGGCTAGTTAATTGGTAACTTCACCTCATAAGAAACCTTACCAACCTGTTTCACTATATTATAAGGACCCAAATACCAGGGACTTAGCTTCCCTTTTTTATGGAATCTCATAACTCCCTTCATGAGAGAAATATTCAAGTAGATCATATCACCTACTTTAAATTAAAGGTCTCTTCTTCTATTGTAGGCATAAGATTTTTGTCGACTATAGGCTGTTTACAACAAATCTAGTATAATACAAACTTCCTTTGAGATTCATTGATTATCTCAGGACAAAGTATTGAACACTCACCGACCTCAAATCACTCAATCGGAACCCACATCGCCTACCAAAGAGTGATACCTCGAATATGACTTAGGTGAAGGTAGATCCTAACGTTTTTTCATGAGTGTATAAGGTCCTAAAATGGTTTATAATGTGTTATTGAGGAATTTTCTATATATTTAGGTGATTTGTAAGTGAAACGTCAAGGTAAGACCAAGACGTTCGATTACTATGTCACCTATATGCCTCATGCGTGGTTATGTGCCTTTATGTGTGTGTTATGAGTTTATGACGCACTTATATGACTTATTATAGTTTTTATAGATAGTTTTTCAAGTTTCATGAAGTTTGAAGGTCAATGTCCAAGAACGTCCATGATGTTCGAAAGGTTTGTGTTGAAACGACCTTGTGTGTCTAAGCATGTGTCGTCGAGATTTATGTGTTCGTTTTGGATGAAATTAATATGGGAGGTCAAAAACTTGTATACAAGCATATTCGGGTTGTAATGTTCTGGGGAAACATCCCCAAGTACCAACAAAGGTCCTTGAGGAAGGACCCTGAATTTGAGCCAAAGGCTGTCTTCGACCAGCCCAATCAACTAAGGCAAACGACGGCTCATTGGCAAGTAAAACCCCCATATATGGGAGGTTTTGGGTCAATACCTTACCTAGGGAGATCAATATCCCAATTTATACACTTTGAACTCATCAAAATGAGGATAGGACGGTCCGTTTGTGGGCTGACGCCCCGTCATTTGGCAAGTCATCTGTGAGCTGTGTTCCTTTTTGGTTCACTATAAATGCAAGGGTGAATTGGTAAATTCAACCCAAGTACAAATAATATAAAGGTAGTTATTTAGGGGTATTTTAGGTATTTAAGTGGGTTTATAAGTCCTAAATACCTACATGAACTCATTTTTCAAAAAATCAAAAGCCAAAATATCTTAGAAATTTTCTAAAAGTCCATTGAAGCTAAAATTCAAGGAAGAGATTGGATTGGAGATTTAAATGGTGATTCTTCATTAATTTCGTGGTTTAGATTCATTTAGGTATGATTTTTCATCCTTAGAACTCTTTTATTCAAGGAGCTTATCTTCAAAGTGATTGTCAAAGACTTCTTAAAAGATGAGTTTTCGAAATTGAAATTTATCCATGGGTTCTTGCATTAATGGTTTTAAATCATTGAATATTGAGTGAATTGTTGTTAATTATATGATTTTAACATAATTAACCTATGAACCCATGTAATTGATAAACCCTAGTTTTTTGCTACTTTATGGGTTAAGTGATATTGTCCTTATTATTATGAATCCTAGTGTAGTTTTTGATGGGTTATTGAATGATGTAAGAATTGTATTAAACTGAATTCTAGGTTTTATTATATTGATAAATATATATTGAAATGAAGTAGCCTTGTCGGTGTCACTTTATGTATTATGATGATCATGACCTTGTCAACAAATTACCTTATATATGGTGATGATATGCATAGTTGATTATGTGGAGTATGATCATATATATTTCAATGTGGTTAAGGTGAAAGTATGTGTTTCTTCCATTGTTGTCAGGTGATATTGTTAGATTACGACTATGTCTTTATTTGTGTAGTCTTTGAGTTGTTGCATGGTTATTCCTACTTGATTATAAGTTTCTATGATGGTTATGTGGATCATATTATAGTAATATATAGGATTAATTATAGAAGATAATGGTTATTCCTATATGCTTCTAGAATAATGTGCAATATGTGCTAAATTGAAGTATTGGTGTGTCTTGTATGGTAGACTTGTGTCCCTTACTTGATACATGTATGAATGTGAATATGAGATGTATTGGCTTAGGATGCTAAACACTCTTAGTCATTTGTGTATGAATGACATGTGACCTTGAATGATGTTAAGAGGGCCCTTATGTGGAACCTTAAACCTAGTGGTAAGGTTATTGCATTGAAGTCGAAAGTCGTAATGGTATCCTTCTTGTAATATATGGACATAAGGTTGGTTGGATGAAACTTCATCATATTATCCTTAGGAAAGTCATTAGAGCTATCCTTGTCATCATTGTAAGGTAGCCACAGAGGACCTCTTTGGCAGGGTGAATGTAGTTGGGTTATGAACTTGATATGGAACCCCTTTGTATGATCCTTTAATATAAATCACTCTATGAGAACAAAGGCTAGCACCAAGCAAGTATGGTTTAGGAAGTAGCTGTAGTTAAGGACGATACTAGAGTACAATGTAAGCCCTTCATATTCCTTAACCAAGTTCCTATATTGGATGTGTCTGAGTTCTACCATTGGCAAGTAGAACACCCTCCATTGGAGTAGGTCACAACTCTAAATTCCATGCTTTGCTACCATCGTCTATGTCGGTTATTGCCTATTCTCATCATATGGGATACCTACTAGTATTGGAGAAGTGCGAGGAGGCTTAGGTTGTTGTATGAGACGCGATATAGACATTGCACAATAGAACTTGAAGATGTTAGTGAGAGTCCCTAGGTCTTCTCCATGACCATTACTTGAATTACCTTTATGTGATGAATGTATCTTAAATGAACTAATTAATGTAATGGCCTAAGTTAGAAATTATGTTAAATGAATAAGTACTTATCTTGTGTAGTTAAGGTTTGTTTAGTTAGGCTGTGAAGGGGGCATAAGAATGGTCACATCGTATCTTTCCTAGATAAGTCTTAAGAATGACTCTAGTTAGGGAAGATGGTTGATTATGTAGACGTGATCCAAACATAGGTAGTCTGAAAGATTATTTAAATAATGTTGAAGTGTTCAAGCATGAACATTACCTTATTGATTTACTTAACTATGTCTTTTGACAACCTTCGGAAGGGAGAATGTAATATTATATATATGTACTTATGTTAAGTGAGAATGATTCTATCTGAGGGAGTCTAAAGGTTCTCTTAAGTGTGGGTATCTAATTATAGGTCGTCTTAAGGGTCATTTAGGTGTGCCTAGAGAGGGTGTATGGGAGGTCTCTCTTTGTCTTACTTAAGTGAGTATTAGGATAGCTTTTAGTGGGGATATTACATAATAGAAAATGTTCATGTTGAAGTAGAAGAACTTTACTGTAACAGTGAAGGAATTCACTATAACATTGAACTAGCTCTTTAAAATGTTTCTAAACATGTGGTAAAATGCTTATGTGATTTCTTATGTGCTTCTTAAGTGTTAAATGTTGTTATTATGCTTATGATATGATGTTTTAATTAAAAAGAGGATGATTCTAATAAATTTATGTTTTCATGATTTTATGCATTAAGCCATAGTAAATGTGTTTGTACTAATTCCATATATTTGTTATATGTAAGGGTGTAGGTGGAAGTTCAGAAGGATCGATAAGGAAAGCTTGGATTCTAGAGTTGTTCAAGCAAAGTTAAAGCATTTCCTC
Source organism: Solanum lycopersicum (assembly GCF_036512215.1). NCBI lineage: Eukaryota > Viridiplantae > Streptophyta > Magnoliopsida > Solanales > Solanaceae > Solanum > Solanum lycopersicum. The sequence continues at coordinate 36,932,706 of NC_090808.1, forward strand.
ACTTTAATCGAGGGCATAGATGCCTTTTATATTAATGTACTTTAATAGACTAAGTTTTTCTATATTCGTATTGTATGGGCCGTGTCCCAAGTATTCTTGATTCTAAGAATGGCATATTTTGAGACTTAGAGTTTCTATGATTTTAATATGAAAGATGTTTTAAGATATTCGTGTGATTTTTTTTCATACGTGTTTGTATATGCGATGAATGATACTGAAAGGGCTTGTACAGGACCTCCGAGAGGTCAAGTACGTCGGTTTCACTCTGAGAGTTCCATATCTTCTAGGGTGTGCTCTCGGGATGTGACACATAGAGTGCTTCAAAAGGTTGAAATACTCAAATGGTAGCTATTATTATATGATAACTCAATCAACGGTAGGTGATTGTCCCAATTTCTCTTGAAATCTATTGCACAAGCTCTGAACCTATCTTCAAAGGGTTTGAATGGTACACTCCGCTTGACCATCCCTTTGAGGATGAAAAGATGTGCTAAGCTTCACCAAAGTACCCAACTCCATTTGAAAAGACCTCCAAAAACAAGAAGTGAATTGGGCACATCTATCCGATATGATTGACAAAGGGATCCGTTGTAAGCTCACTATCTCATTAATGTATATTCTTGTATAATCCTTCGCGGAATAATTAGACTTGACGGGGATAAAGTGAGTAGATTTTGTCAATCTATCTACAATAACCCAAATCGAGTGATTTTGCCTCTGGGTTCAAGGAAACCCAACAACAAAGTTCATATTAATTTCTTCCCACTTCCAAGTGGGAACATTCATACTTGAGTCAAACCACCCGAATTTTGGTGCTCGACCTTAAATTGTTGGCAATTTGGTCACCAATCCATGTCCAATTTTAAATCATCCCACCAATAGACCTTTTGAAGATCACTTTACATTTTCGTGGCACCCATATGAATAGAATATCGGTAATTATGAGGTTTTCCAAAATTTTGTTTCATAAATCATCCACATTTGGTAGACACAATCTCCTTTGTTACCTAAGTACACAATCCCCCCTTGGGTGAATGACTCATTGAGCTTGCCAAGAACTAATTCCTTAAACTCCATCAATAAAGGATCATGATATTTCTTTGACTTTATCTCAACCACTAAAGACGATTCGGAGTTATGGTGGAGCACAAAACCACCATTTAGAGAATCTTTTTGTCACGATCAAGGGGCACCCCCTATTAGTAACATGGCGTACTTGACCTCTCTGAGGTTTTTTACAAGCCCATAGACATCATTCATCACATTGTCCTAGTAGATATAGAAAAAAGTTTAAAACTTTTCGTAGCATAATATCATAATACATAGTAAGATTCTAAGTCTTTTTTGCATTCTTTGACTCAAATTCAATAAAATAGAATAGGGACATGACCCTTATCAATATAGTACAACATCTAATCTATTACATAACATTGAACATAACCTTTGACATAGGAAATCATTGAATCATAAGGATCCCTTTCTTGAGATTGGGAAACACATATCAAGCCCTTCACTTTAGAGATATCCTTTAATCATCCATAAATTATACTTTGTGTAAAAAGCTGAAGAAGAATGATGTTAGTACAAGAATGGACTAAGTATGGAAACCATGCAAAAACATGCATCTAAAGATAACTTTTTCTTAGAAACTATCAACATGCCTTTTTAAAGGATATTTATAGTCATTGGCACAATTACACAATTTTATTCATAAACTTCATATATGCACAAACACTATTTACGTCAACTCATCAAATCAAATATATTGCATCCTCATATAGAAGTGTACAATAGTTACAATATCACCTAAATCCACATAACTCATTTAAGGCATATTTAGCATTTTATACTCTTACTCATTCTTTTACCTTAAGTCCTTTAACCCCAAATAACCCTCTAGTAATACTTGGTGCAATGTATGAATAGTTTCTGATTCAACCATCTACACTCAAGCATCACCTTAAGGTTATCAAGGTAAAAATTAATAGAACCTTCATTAACTTAACCCATACCTTCACATAAAACATCATATCATGAAACACAAACTTCACATATGACCCAACATAGTTCATGAACCAGATATAATACTCACTTCAAGAATACATGCAAGTCAACACTACCAATCTCTTCATAATAAGGAAATAGTCAACAATAGCACACTTGGACTTCATTTTATTTAGGCAATTTAAGATTTTACTCATAATACCAATCTAAGCCTACTAGTTTAATGTACATTTGAAGTCCCATAACCTCATACATACTTTCTAAACTCACAAAGAGACCACAAAAATCATTGTTCACATCATATATTAAAATGACAAGTGTATTCAACTACATGCATACCGAGTAAGACCTTTATCATATAGTCAACAAGACCAACATTTTGTATATAAGTAAGACTTCATCATATAGACACCATAGGACTCATACCATGCATATTATCATATAATTAGGTCAATATAACTAAGTCATGCATGAGAGAAATAAACATATACATATACATATAAAACACCTTCCTAGAACTCCATTCAAGAGCTACTTGTGCAATGCATAGGTAAAGTCAAATACCCTAACCTACACTAAGAAAAATCCCTTAGATTATCCTAGTTAGGGTTCATTACATTACTTCCATTGTCCATTTTACTTAAGGGATATACTAGACTTAACCGACAATAAGACCATGTAAGGCAAATATGGAATTTGGTCTCATCCCCTCACACAAAAAGAGATTATCGTAGTTTCCAAGGTAAGACATAAGTATCATTCTAGCATTAAGGTGGATCCACTAGCTAGGTTATATGGGAAAAAATAGTTATGAAAACTTGGAGGTATATATGGAAACCCTCTTTATGCCTGTTGGGCATAGTTGTTATTCACCTTATAAGGACTATGGTGAACAAGCTTTCACACATTGGGAAAGGGTTCCCTTCATAATCAAATTCACTTGGTGCTAAGCTAACTTACCTTTATTGAAAAGTCTTTATTAACTTTACTTCATAAAAATGGCTTTAGAAGGTCTAACTCCTCATATGCTTAACTCATAGGTTATAGATAAGAATGTCCTTTCATCAATCTAAGTCATGTGAGAAAACCTTTCACATGGACATAGCATATTCAAGAACAATCTAGTTTAGAGTAACATTGAGAAAACCTTTCAAGAGACTCCCTCTTTACCATATTATCATACATGCTTCATTAGATGCTTTCATGCGTGTGTATGTGTACTTATATAAGAATACCTTTCACATAAACATATTTAGATACAACATGCTCATACCTCATCATAGCATCGTAGTATATACTTTCATGTTCATAACATAGTTATGCATTCATATTCATGTACATAGAGATACCACCCTATAAACTATTCTATCAACATAGATATGTGCAATATATAGGCGAAATCCCATACAATTGCTTACACTAGTACAACTGTCAAGTTATCCTAGTTAAGATATATTTCATGCTTCATGGACATGCACTTTACATGCATAGTAGTAGATATTAGTAAATATGAGAATTATTCCTTTCATTAGACACCATGAACCTATACTACTTATAAGCTTGCATGAGCTATGAGTATGTGTACATTGGAAAACATGATCACACAATGGCTATCAACACAATATTGAGGCAGCCACCCTCTTAGGACCACAATCACATTCAAGCATAAACCACACACCACATAAAAGCATAGGAGACAATACAACTTCAACATTTGCATTCTAGACTCCTAATATTGGCTAAGCTCACACATTTATATAGGCTACATAGGTATGGGGTCATTCACGATTAGAACTTCATCATTGGCAGCACATAGGCCAAACCTAATCCCAATTACTTCATTCAAACGTTGAAGACATCTTTAGCACCTAGAACATGATACTAGATTAAGAGACTAGGCATAATAATTCACATTGTGTGATCATCATAACCACACTTAATAATTCATAACTTGTCTTCAAGGAAATAATCAACACATATAGAGAATGACAAGAAGGTAAACACCGCCACAATAAGTGGACCAAACCACACAATGCCATAAAACGACAATTCAACTATCAATTCTATCGAAAAATAGAAGAAGTAAAGCAATCTTACCAATTATAAATTCTATGATTATAAATAATCAATTACTAATAATTTCCCATCAATTTTAATACAAAACAGTAGCAATAGATAATTCAACATACTAGAATAATAATTCAATCATCATAGAATCAAGATCACAATGCCCACATTATAGGCTAATTTGAGAATTGAGAAGGATCATGGGTTTATCATGAAATTGGATTAAAAATAATACTAAAAACAGTAGTTAATCATCAATTCATTATAATCATGCTTTTGAAATATTTTTTAGAAGGAACCCATGGCTACATTTAAAGATAGGAATTTTGATCATAAAATCACTTTGAAAATCTTTTAAGGAACTCCTTATATGAAAGGATAAATACCTTCTTTATTGAAGACCCATGAGAAATTTGAGAATAAATCATCCTCTATCTTGAACCTTGAGTTTTCCCTCCAATGGAGGTTTGAGAGAATTTGGAAGAGATTTGGGATTTTGATTTCTTATAGGGTGTTGGGGTTTTTTCTTGGGAAAGAGGTTAAATAAGTTCTAGAACATTTTATAACCGATTTTTAGAGTTACCAAAAGACTTCAATACTTATTGGGACTTTTAGATATGTCAAATTTGACTTTAAAATGACGCAATTGAATCTTGGAAGTAATTGCGCGTCGCGGAGGCAGATCTGATTTTGCCTCACTAAATTTTTGAGGTAGTGGACCTCGTGAAGGGCACACAAAGCACATGAACACTTAGTGACAGTTACATGACGCGTGAAAACATCCAGATCTAGATACATTAGTTCATTTTGAGATATCTTACAATATTCTCCACTTGGAAACATTCGTCTGCGAATGACACTTGAGAAATTTTAAAATACTTTCAATGACTTAATGAACCATAGAGAAGCTAACGATATTCAACACGTGATCACATAATATTCAATTTCCAAACTTACAAGGGACCCTATATTTTTACCATTTTTCGCTCAAGGCAACACAAGCAAGCAAAAACCTCTATTCACTCATTTCTTAAGGCATCAAGCACATAGGCTCTTCTCATGTTCATGGGAGGAAGATTCTTCTTCTAATCATACTATGTTCTTGACATCTTGTGTCAATTAAGATGTCCGCATGTAATACTCTTTTAAGTCACCTGTAGGTAAATTCATCATAATCTCTCAAAAGTCAAATAAGCAACTCATACTCAATATACATAGATTGTGAGTAATGTAGATCAACAAATGTCCTTACTATTTAGACATGATAGCATTTAGGTCATATATAATATTACCATGCTTTGTTATGTTTAAGGCGGAATGTCATTCTCTTTATCATTCTCACATGTTATCATGAGTTGATATACAAGCAATGCACAAAGGTGAATTCAATTTTAAAGAGACTCCTTCACTTTTCATATTTCCTTCTTAATGAAGTCAACATGGTAAATAACACCACACCACATTACAACAATATGAAGTCATTTTAAAAAGTTTCAATCTCTAGCATGACAATAATATTCATAAGCATGCATCAATAAGGGAATTTTTTGCAATTTATACGCACACATCATGAAAATTAGCAAAAAACATTATCACTTCTCTAAGAGTGAACCTATATTAAAACTTCCCAAGTCATAAGAGTAAAACATTTTTAAGAGATTCATTATTTTTTTATTTAAATGAGACTCAAATTCTCATTGATAACTCAAAACACCACACATTATAAGTGACATCCAACCATGCTTCTTACATTACCTCGTGAATACTAATGCACAATTATCATATCAAGATGCAAAAGCAACATGAGAAAATATGAGTTTAGTCAAAAATCCATTTTCATGTAGTGTAAAACCTTTTGAAACATGCAGAACATAGTGTCATTCAAGACATGCAAAATATATGGAGAACATGAAACTTATACTTATATGCAAGAATCTTATCATGAACAAGCTACTAGGAACTTCTTAGTTTCAAGATTAAGTAAGAATAGAAGTAAAAGATATAGATATCAACAACCTTACTAGTCAACTCATCATCTCCCACTTAGGGTAAATCCATTTAAAAACAACTTATTCAAACCATAAGAGAACCATGGCTTACAAACCTTAACAACAAGCACATCATCCGCTCTCTTGGGATCTAAGCTCATGCACGCCTATCATTAACATTACCTCAAAGTGATTTTCAACATACAGAATTTCAAGGGAACTCAATCATGAGAACATGAAGGGTCCTCAAAACCTTACCACCTAGTAAAATTATCCCCCACTTGGTTTAAGCCTAATCACATCATGCCCTTAGACACCAAGGGAATGTCAAGTCAAGACCAAACATACATATGCCTCACACAAGAAGGTTTAACATCCTTGAGGATTTTCACTAATAATCTCATATCAAGGAGTCTACTAACTTAATAATCAATAGGTAATACCTCAAGCCTCATCATTCCTCTAAGCTCAACACCTACGTGAAATCCAAAACAATCAAGTTAGGTCATACTAACCAACCACATAAGTCCTTAACTACACCATGAATACCAAGGTTATGAAAACCTTAGGGGAAAAGTATAGGAGACTTGGCCATAAAGGCTTCTTTCTTTACTTTCCACACTAGGGAAAAGAAACATCTAGGTCATGTCAACCTACAATATCTAGGTACAACCCAAGCATTTCCTCAAACGGACATACTTAAGATCAATCATAAAAGACAAGTAACCACTTTCAAAGCTAGTCTACATCAATTTTTCTATTCCGTTTAAAGGTTTAAGGGATACATACTACCATCTAAGTCAATCTTATTGCAAAATATAATTCCAACTTTAAGAATAAAACCATTCCTTACCTTTCCCCCACTCATAGAATAGGTTCATAAGGGAACTAACCAACTAGTCATAAGTGTTCTCCCACTAACTAGTATACTCCACAATCACCTTCCAAGGTATCTAGGATCAAGACTACACAAAAGACTCCAATCCAAACAAGGCAACTATGAAGAATCACACAAAAAAGGGAAACATCTAAACCATTTTGTATCTATATAAAGGCAACATGCATTTTTAGCTATTTATCACATTCCATCAAAGCATTTCAACTCGAAACCATGACATTACGTTATCATACTGTAAAATCATATAGTAACCTATTATGCCAAAGGGAACTCCATTCAACTATAACAACTCTTTACAAGCTATAACCATATGATGACATTAATTCTCACATAACATGTCATTTCTCATAAATCACATATATATCCATAAATAGAATCACATCAACACAAATTCATATTCACCTCCACACATATTTTTCAATCCGTAAATCCAATATAAGCATCAAAATTCACATTTTCTCCCTCAACCATATATATCATCTCATCCAAGACCACATCTAAAAGACCACCATACAAGCAAATATAAGAGAGAGATCATATAGAGTTAGTTTTTATGGTATGACATGAGAATAGTAAATAAGGGAAACTCAATCGTCCTATAGACTTTCTCATAGATGTGTTACGAATCATCCCCGATGAACAAGACTCTACTAAATATGGTTAAATGAGTCTTTTGGACCTTAAAATGACTTTTATAACTGCATGCTCTAATACCATATTTTTCCCGACCGGGGAGCACCTCCTAGAAGTAACATGGAGAACTTGACCTCTCGGAGGTCTTGGTCAAGACCATAGACATCATTCATCTCATTCTCATAGTAGATATAGTGGAAAATCTAAAAAATTTCATAGCACATCCAACCCTTGGAATTGGGTGATTTAGGAATTAACTTTGAAAACACTTGTTGGGAAAAGAATTCCCAAGAGTGAAAAATCCATAAATTAATGAAGATTAATACATGATGTTCAAGTGAAATCCTAGAGAATTTTGTTTGCTTCTTCAAGCTTTCTTGTTCCTTCAATGGAGGTTGAATATAGAGAGAAAGTAGAGAGAGGTGAGAGATTTTGGATATTTATTTGGGAATTTTATTTAAATGAGTGAATTTAAGGTAAAAATGATTTAATAACAATATATAGACCTCCCATGAAATACCCGAAAGACCCCTCACTTAGGTTGACCCTTTGATGAAGTCAAACTTGAATTCCAAATTTCAAATTTTTGTTGGGGAACAAATTCGTTATAAGGAGCTATTCGCGCTAGATTTTGAGAAAGAAGCGTCTGTTGTGTGTCCGCTATGCAGACAGATTTTTTGTGCAAGTGGGACCTAGTAAGCTATGCGGACCTATTTCAGCCAAGTAAAATTCGGTTGCTGCTTTGGCAGCTTGCTTACCTAAGTTTGGGGTCGACGAAGCGACCCTTGTGGAGTCGAACCTGGACGTTTTCAAACTATATATATATATTTTCACCTATTTAAATTCATTTTAAAAATTGTAGACTTCATACAACACTTCAAAACTTTCACACAACCTAAGGACATTTTACTAGTTCAAGTGCATTGGCTTTACGGATGTCGTGCACGTTTCTTGATGTCTTGATGTTAAAACTTCCTGAATAGTTTTAATACATTAATTTAGGATTATAAAAAGTGTTTTAATCTTTAGTTTTTCATGTGAGGTTCTAGATTTGGTCTAGGACTATGGGAGTGTTATATCATCCCCCTCTTAGGAACATTCGTCCCCGAATGATACAAAAATCTTTTGTAGGGAAAGGATAGACTAAATACTGGCAGACCAACCACAAAATACATAATAACATGATTTACAACTCAAATCAATATCACAACATGGCATTGAATAATGGCAACTCAAAACATCAATTACTTCATATAAGAGCTCAACACACAATAAGAGGAATTTTCTTCTCAACATCAACAAGAGCTTAACACAACACAAATATTCACTTTTGTCAAAAATTCTTTCAAAACATGTCAACACACTCAATATCACTTCATGAAGGCAAAAACATACCACATACACAAATAAGTGCAATCAAGGCAAAAGAGCTTGTTTCCATGAAAATTCATTTTAGTCAAAAACTATTATCAAAATTATGCATATCTTTGCAAAATGATTCGAATTCAATTTTTACTCAATATTTTCAGTAATAAAAGAAGCAACTAACCTTAATTAGAAAAAAGATGAGTATAACCGGAAATTATGTCGGCCTCGAGCTCCCATGTTGTTCCCTCTATTATATGGTTCTTTCATAACACCTTTACGAAAGCCACCTCCTTGTTACTCAACTTCTTCACTTTTCGATCAAGGATTTCCACCGGAACCTCTTCATAGCAGAGATTCTCATCCACATCTAGACCTTCAATAGGATGAATGAACTCTGGGTCACTAATGAACTTCTTAAGAATGTATACATTGAATGTCGAATGAATTGAAGCTAGCTCACTAGGTAATTTCAACTCGTGTGCAACATTGCCAACCCTTTGCAAAAATGCATATGGACCAACATAGAGAGGACTTAACTTTCCTTTATTTCCAAAATCTTATCACCGCTTTCATTGTTGAAAATTTTCAAATATACCTTATCACCTTCTTCAAATTCTAAATTTTTTCTCCTATTGTCACCATATGACTTTTGTCGGCTATAGGCAGTTTTCAATCGGTTGTTTATCATATGAATTTTCCCCACAGTTTTATAGATCAATTCGTAACCAAAGAGTTAATACTCGCAAACATTGAACAATCCAATCAGAGACCTACATCTCCTATCATACGAAGCTTCAAAAGGATCCATGGATATAGTCGAATAGTAACTATTATTATAAGAGAACTCAACAAAAGCCAAGTGTTTATCCCAAATTCCCTTGAGATCAATTACACAAGCTCTAAGAATATCCTTAAGGGTTTGAATAGAATTCTATGACTTGATTATCCGTTGGGGACGAAAAATGGTGCTTAACTTCAGTTGTGTACCCAACCCATTTTGGAACGACCTCCAAAATCGACACATAAATTAAGCACCTCTATCCGAAATGATGGATAAAGTTATCCCATGAAGACTCACAATCTCGTTGACATAGATCCTTGCATACTCTTCCGCCGAATAAGAAGGCTTACTGGACATAAAGTGAGCGGACTTCGTCAACTTATACACAACCATCCATAAGGAATCATTTTTCCATCGCATCTGAGGCAAACCCACTACAAAGTTCATATTAATGTCTTCCCACTTCAAAGAGGGAACTTGCATTTCTTGAAGCAAGCCACCCAACTTTTGATGCTCGGTTTTCACTTGTTGTCAATTGGAAAACTTTGCAACAAATTACGCAATGTCCCTTTTCAAGACCTCCCACCAAACTACTTCTCTAAGGACATTATACATCTTAGTAGAACCCATTTGAATCAAATAACAGGAAACATGAGCTTCCTCTAGGATATAGTTTCTCAAATCATCCATATTAGGCACGTAAAACCACTATTGGTACCTCAAAATACCATTATCCCAAAAAGAAAATATGTAACACCCAAAAATGAACTAAGGTGAACTAGAGGCTCATGAGTCTTTCTTGACTTAATTTGAACTCAAAATAAGTTACTCTAGTGTTATTAGGCATTATGAAGTTTGGTTAGATTTGGAGGTCAAATATCCAAGAACGTCTATGACACTGGGAAGGTGTGCCTTAGAAAGTGTTCTTGTTTCTTGTTGTGTTTGAGTGAGTTTTACGTGTTCCTTTTCCTTGAAACATGATTGAGATGTTCCTAATACATAGATGACATATTTTGGGGGTTCAAAGTCCGGTCACAAACCCACCGACGACCCACAAGGGGACCTAGATAAAGGGCCCAAAACATGGAGCAAACTGCAAAAAGTAGTGCCCATTGATGAGCCAATCGAGGGCCAGTAGACAAGGCAACGTTCTGTAAACCTAGTCCATAGATTTAGGAATAAAAACCTGAAAATTTGGGAGCTGAATTCCCAAAAAGCGACACCCCATCGACGGGTCGTTGGCTGACAAACGTCTCATCATTTTAGGGTCGTGGAGGCTGCCTACAAAAGTTGTTAAGTGGCTGCGTTGGCTTAGGGTGTTTGGTAAATTTACCCAAGTGTTTTAAAGACCTTGGACATTTATTTTATGTTAATTTAGATATATTAAGGTTTTATAAACCCTAATACCCCATTTTAGACCCGTCTTCCTAAAACCCAAAACCCCTCTCTCTTACAAGACTCTATCAAGTCTCCATGGAAACTAGAAGTCAACAAATGCTAGCAGGGCTATTGATGGTTGTTTATTCGTAAAAAATCATTGTTATTTATTCAATTTATGGTATCCATCCTTGAACTCTCTTTCATTCAAGAATCCCCTTCAAACAAATTTGCAAAATAGGTTTTCAACCCTAGTTTTAATTATCTTCAAATCTATGTATGGGTCTTGCATGAAAACTTTTCTAATGAATTAATAATGGTATTTATAATATTATTTGATGATTATAAGTTTAAAAATTCAATGAAATCATGTTAAAAATTTTATTCAAACATTGGGTTAAAAAATGGGTTAAATGAGCATGTTTGTGTAAATAATGAGCTTTAGTTTCTTATTGTTGTTATTGTTGTTTAGCTACTGCCACAGGGGCTTTACTATGATGAAATATGGAGGAAAATTTTATAGGTTATGCAAGCCTGGATTGAAGGGTAAGTTGGTTATGTTGTTTAGCTTTTATTTTCGAAATACTCTTGAGTGGTATGGTCCACCTTCTTGGTGGCGCTGTTTACTTGAATTGTATGAATGTAAATTTTCTAGTTTATTGTGAATGAGACTATGCAGTCTTGTTATGTGAATTCAGATGAAAAGTATGCTATTCTCGTTAAGTGTGACTAATGAAGATATTATGTGAAATAGGCTAGAGAGTATGCTGAAATGAAGACATTATTGTTAAGTGTTTTATGAAGCTTATTATGAGAAGTATGTTAAGGATTATGTATAAAGGACTTATATGATGGTGTAACGCATGTAAGATGTGTTATGTGATGAATGAAGGTCTAAGAATGAAGTGAAGCTTAGGTGCAAGGTGTGCTCACATAAACACACACACTCACACTTGAATGAATAAATGAAGCTAAGTTAAGTCCAAAAGGGGAGTTTTGGGGTGAACACTCTTCGTGAGTTGATATAAAGTGTTTAGTAGCAACCCCACTACATCCCATGAGCTTTCTAAGATAAGTTGGAGGATGAATGCCCTTCGTGAGTTGAGATGTGGTGTTCACTAGTTATCCTCAACCTATTGTCTTTAATGTTGAGAATATGTGGGAAGTTTTGCCTAGAACCCAGAGGATATGAACAAGAGGTGAATTACAATTCATGATTTGAGATGTTTTATTCCATTGTACCTTTTGAGATGAGTACTCCTCGTTAATAGAGAATGAGTTACTTAGTAGCAATCTTCTTATCCCTTAACTGCGCCCGCATAGGTGTAGTTATTGGGAAAACCATGTAAATTCTAAGAGAATGATCTCATTCTAGGCAAGTAAGGATCCCTCATCTGATATGGGTTAATATCAGGATTTATCTATAGCTCTCATGGTGTATGTCGGTTAAGCTAACTCCCACAAAAGAAATGAATGTGCTATGTCTTCTAAACGAGTGTTCTACTTAGGGTAGGTAATGGAAAGGGATGCTATTTATCCATTGCACCAAGTAGGCAATCGGAAAGGGGAGTCTTGGTGAAACATATTTGAATTGAATGAACTAAGTCTTCTAAAAGAATTTACTACATAGAAAAGGTGGTGGTATGGGACGCTATCTGTCCATATCAATAAGTAGGACCTTCTGAGGGGAAGACTTGGTGCCAAACCTTCTAAAAAAATGTGCTACATGGGGTAGGAGGTGGTATGGGATGCCATCTACTCATTGAACTAAGTAGGCATTCTGAAAGGGAAGACTTTGGTGGTTTGTTGGTTGTCTTTTAATTTATTGCCATTGATTGAGGAGCTTGTTTTTCCCGAGTTGAGTAATCCAAAAGGAATAGTCTTGAGGATTTATTTGGTGCGCATTGAAGGAGGTACATGCATACTTCCTTCATGTCTTACCTTAGTGAGTCTTACAATATTCTTGAGGTTGGGAAACTCATACAGAAAATGATTTCACTTTCTGTTTCTCTTGGATTGAGAAGTTCACTCATTTAGAATAGGATAGTTCATTGTAATTGCTCAAGTTTAATACATTAAAAATGCTTTATATGATTTATTGCAAATACTCAAATGGGTTCACTATAAAAGCTTAATTAGTTCAATGTAAATGTTAGATTTGAGTTCACTGCAAGTTTTGGAAGTTACTGTAAATGGTCTCTTGTGTTTTAAAATTATGGAAACTCTTATATACGTGTTAATGATTGTTCCTATGATGTTTCGCTTCAAAATTCATCAATTCACTTTTGGCATGAAATGGTATTTTACTAAAATTTCCCTTTTTGCATATTGCATATGCCATACTTAGTAAATTATTTGTACTAACCCCATCCTTTTCTATACTATAAGTATAGGTTGGAATCATTTTGAAGGTTTTAGTCTAGAAGGTGAAGATTGGAAATTTCCTCTAAAGATAAAGTGTGCACTCATTTGTTCGAGCACATAATTCCTATCTTCTTAGTTTCTTTATGTTAGGACTTATTTTGTATTTTTGATTTCTATGTAAAAGGTAGTGTCCCTAAGTTATTTATGTCGTGTCTTTAAGTTTGGCTTGTGATGATAAGATTTCTTAAGCATTTAAAAAAGTTTTCCTTTTTGTTAAATTATTCGTATAATGTATTAATTTTGCCTTACTTTTCATGTCTTATGTAATGAATGCTAGTTGAAGGGCTTCTACAAGACCCTTAATGGGTAAAGTACGCCCGACCATGAAACAAGGGTTTCTCCTAACTTGTAGGGGATACTTTCGGGTCGTGACAGACTTGGTATCCGAGAATGATCTTTTGGGAAATAGTTTAAGGTCTAAAAGTTTCACAAGCCAAGTCTAGTAGTATCTTGGTCATAGGTGTGAGTCGCGACTTATCCATGGACAAGAGGCTATAGGACGATAGAGTTTCACTTTCTTCATTACTCTTTAATCGTTCCATAGAACTCAATACCATAAGGCCTCTCTTTCCCTTATGTTCCCTTGTCCAGTGGTCTTCTAGGTGTGATTGCTTGGAAGGGGGGATGTTTCTACGTTTGAGGGAGAGAAAAGTTGAGTTTTGACGTTATGTTGGTTTTGTTGATAAAAGAGAAGATGTGAAGGTAAGTTTTGAAATTTTTGATATGATGCCATTTATGGCTAGGTGCAAATTATGAGGTTTGGGAGTGTTTTGATGAGAAACTTTATGGTGATGTAGTTTTAAGCATTGTAAGAGTTATATGATTGAATAAAGTGCTCTTTGGAATAAATGAGTTATCTTGTGATCATGTTCAATGATGTTAGATAAGCTTTAAAGTGTGATTTGAGAAAAAGTTGAGAGAACGTAGATATTTATTAGAAGTTGAAGGAAATTCCCTTGTGTGACTAATGTTTCATAGTTGTTGTTGTGATTGGTAGATATTGTAGTGTAGGCTTTCACTAAGGAGGAAATGTGGTATGAATATTTAGTTGGGAAGTTTTGTTCCGTGAAATTGAGTTAAGTGATTCCTTAGACTTGAATGAAGTGATGTTTAAGAGAGTTTGTCTAGGCTAGAATCCTAAGAGGAAAGTGTTATGCTTAACTTGTAAGGTTGATGTTTAATCTTGATGTGCATGAGTTGAGGGTAGTGTGAGTTCTTACCTTGTGAGAGTCAAAATGGTTATTTGGAGTATGAGACCTTGAATATGGCTTTACCCTAAGTGGGGGAGAGTGAGTTGAGCAGAATGGCAGGTAATGTACTTAGTCCAAGAGAATCCTCAAGGGTCACTAAGTGGGAGTGGTAGCATGGGATGCTACTCTCACATTGAACTTAGTGAAGCCTACCAAGTATCATTAAAGTAAATTAGTGTGGTATTGTCCCTAATATTGTCATGTCATCTTGATAAAGTTGCTTTGAAGGTGCATTATGAAATTTTGAATCATTTGACATGGGGATGTTTTGAAATCACTGTAATGAAGTTCAAATTTTGGGAAAATTGCCTTTTTTCATGAATTATGGTTTCAAGGTGTTATAAGATGAGTTTATGTGACTTTATAGTTCATATGATCATGTAATCTTAATGAATTGTTGAAAGAATGGAATTTTAAAATTTGGACAATGTTTGGCAGTGAGACAGTAAATGTTCACTATAGATATTTTGCATTTTGAGGAAAATTTGTTTTGTCTTGATTGAAGATTCAATGTGTTCAAAAGTGTTGTATATGAGCATGTTTAATGTTGGAGAAGGTAGTTCCTCCATAAAATAATGTTAAGGGTGAGTTTTGAAGTTTATGATGTTTTGCTAAAAGTGTTTGTGTTGCAAGTGGGAAATGATGCCCCTTGCTAGTTGATGCATTTATTTTTTAGTGTTTCAGCCTTGATTTAAATGTGTTATGTGATACTATATGAGTCCTTTTTGTTCTTAAAGTTTTAGTGTCGTTCGAGGACGAATGTTATTTCAAGTGGGAGAGAATGTAATGCCTCAAAATGAACTAAGGTGAACTACACCCAAATGAGTGTTTCTTGAGTTAATTTGAAGTCAAAATGAGTTAATCTATTGTTCTTCAGTAGTGTGTGAAAGAGGCCAAACGTCGACGAACGTCCATGACGTTCAGAAGGTGTGCCTTAGAAAGTGTTCTTGCATCTTGTCGTGATTGAGTGAGTTTTACGTGTTTGTTTACCTTGAAACTTTATTGATAAGTTCCTAAGACCTAGATAACTTAGTTTAGGGGTTTAACGTCCGGGCATGACCCCGCCTAGGACCTACAAGGGTCCCTAGATGAAGGGACCAAGACTTGGAGAAAACTGTCAAAAAGCAGTGCCCATTGACGAGCCAATTAACAGCCAGTCGACCAGGCAACGACCCGTCGATGTGGTT
The DNA here is from genome assembly GCF_036512215.1 of Solanum lycopersicum. Classification (NCBI taxonomy): domain Eukaryota; kingdom Viridiplantae; phylum Streptophyta; class Magnoliopsida; order Solanales; family Solanaceae; genus Solanum; species Solanum lycopersicum. The sequence goes on from NC_090808.1 coordinate 36,948,683, forward strand.
CATTTATTGGGGAATTAAAACATGCAAATTTGGGATCTACAGTCCCAAACAACTATACCCCATCGAGTTGGTTGACAAATGGTACGTTGTTTGAGGGTGATGGAGGCTGCCTGCAAAAGCTGTTAAGTGGCAGCTTTGGTTTAGGGTGTTTGGTAAATTCAACGTCTTTTAAGGACCTTGGATATGTATTTTAGGTTTATTTAGATATATTAAAGATTTCTAAACCATAAGAACCCATTTTTAGACCCCTCTTCTGAAAACCCAAAACCCTCTCTCAAGTCTCCATGAAAACTAGAAGTCAAGAAATGCTAGGAGGGCTGTTGATGGTTGTTATATTCATAAAAAATAATTAGTATTTCTTCAATGTGAGGTATGGTATCCATCTTTCAACTCACTTTCATTCAAGGATCCCCTTTAAACTAATTTTCATAATGGGTTTTCAACCCTAGTTTCTACTATCTTCAAATCTAAGTAAGGGTCTTGCATGAAAACGTTTCTAATGATATAAAATGGTATTTATTATGTTATTTTATGATTTTAAAGTTAAAACTATAATGAAATCATGTTAGAGCTTTTATTAAAATGTTGGCTTAAGAAATGGGTTAAATGAGCATGTTTGTGTAAAGAGTGAGCTTTGGTTTCTTATTGTTGTCATTGTTGTTTAGGTACTACCCAAAGGGCTTTATTTTGATGAAATATTGAGTAAAATGTTATAGGTGATGAAAGATTTTATAGAAGGGTATGTTGCTTATGTTGTTTAGCTTTAATTTTTGAAATGCTCTTCAGTGGTATGGTCCACCTTCCTGGTGGCGGTGTTTACTTGAATTATAGGAATGTAAAGTTACTAGTTTATTGTGAATGAGGCTATGAAGGATTTTTATGTAAAGTAAGACTAAAAGTATGCTATTCTTGTTGGATGTGCCTTATGAAGCTACTATGTCAAATAGGCTAGAGAGTATACTTAAATGAAGATATTCTTGTTAAGTATTGATGAATTTTGTTATTAGAAGTATGTTAAGGATTATGTATAAAGGATTTATACGATTGTGTGAAGAATCTAAGATTTGTTATGTGATAAATAAAGGTCTAAGTATGTATAGAAGTTAAATAAGAATGAAGTGAAACTTATGTAAGTTGTTCTCACATGAACACACACACTCACACTTGAATTAATGAATGAAGCTAAGTTAAGTCCAAAAGGGAAGTTTTGGGGTGAACACTCTTCGTGAGTTGAGATGAAGTCTTTAGTGGCAACCCCACTACACCCCATGAGCTTTCAAAGATAAGTTGGAGGATCAATTCCCTTCTTGAGTTGATATGTGGTTTTCACTAGTTATCCTTAACCTATAGTCTTGAATATTGATAATTTGTGGGAAGTTATGCCTAACACCGAGAGGATATGAAGGAGAGGTTGATTACACTTTGTGACTTGAGATGTTGTGTTCTAATGTACCTCGTAAGATGAGTACTCCTCGTTAGTAGACAATGAGTTACATAGTAGCAATGTCCTTATTCCTTAACTCTGCGCCCTCATAGGTGTAGCTATTGGGAAATCCATGTAAATGCTAAGAAAATGACCTCATTCTAAGCAAGTGAGGATCCCTCATTCGATAGGGGTGAATATCGGCATTCTATGTCTACCTATCATGGTCTATGGAAGTTAAGCTAACTCCCACAAAAGAAATGAACGTGATAAGTCTTCTAAAGGAGTGTTCTACTTAGGGTAGGGAGTGGAAGTAGGGAGTGGAATGCGACACTATTTATCCATTGCACTAGGTCGGCAATCAAAAAGGGGAGTCTTGGTAAGACTTATTTGAATTGAATGACATAAGTCTTCTAAAAAAACGTACTACATAGGGTAGGTGGTGGCATGGGACTCTATCTATCCATTGCACTAAGTAGGACAATCTAAAAGAGATGACTTGGTGCCAAGTTTTCTAAAAGAATGAGCTACTTAGAATAGGTGGTGGTATGAGACACCATTTACTCATTGCACTATGTAGGCATTCCTAAAGGGAAGACTTTGTGGTTTGTTGGGTTTCTTTTAATGTCTTGCCATTGATTGAGGGGTTTGTTTCTCCCGAGTTGACTAAGACAAAAGGGGTATTCATGTGGATTGCTTTGGTGTTTATTGAAGTGTAACAACCCGAAAATTACTATGCTAAGTAATGCCTAAGCGTACGTAGAATTTGTAGCGTAGACCAGGTTCACATGACATGATGCGCATGGAACCAGACCTCAGAACCTATGCACCAGCCAAGCCAACCAACTTGATGACTTAGTTGAGCTAGGCAAGGTTGGGTACAACCATGTACGGAACCTGAATTGAAGAAATTCACATGTATGATTTCTAATTGTACTTGAAAGGGTTAATCTTAGGTTTGGAGGTAAAATGTTCTTTTCCAGGCTAAGGGTAGTGTTGTAATTTTCCTAACTATTTATTTAATTAATTAATTCATATAAGGAGTGTGTAGGTTGACCCGAATTGACTCATTTTCGCGAGAAGGGCTTTACCCGGGTTCATTCCTTGCTGGAATCAATATTTATGTTGAATTAGTTGGTATTAATTATTTGATTTAAGTAAGGGCATTTTAGTCATTTCACCTAAGCCTTCGAAAATCAGATTTTTATTTAAAATAACAAAGAGTTCTAGTTTGACTATGTCCTTATCTAAAACTCCTAATCCTAAGCTTACTATAACATCTCTCAACTCTCATTCTCACGATCCTCCACTCTCATTCTCAGGCTTCGTTATCAGTAAAAGAGCGAAATCAAAAGTTCATCACTCTTGAAGAACATGAACACTAAAACTCAAAAGAAAATAAACTTTCAACTAAAAGCAAAAACATTGTTCTTGACGGGTGGTGCTTGAAGTTCGGTAGTAAGGCTTTGGCGTCGTGGGCGTTGATAATCCATTGGAGAAGATTTGGAGGGTGTTTATCGACAAAAGGTATGGGTTTTCTTCCTCTTGGTCCCTTTCCAAGAGACCCCTAAGATTTAGTCAGTTCTAATCCGAAAACTAGGAACGTTTCCCCATTGCATGTCTTGGTCAATAGCTCACGTCGATTGTACTAGGTTTGGTATGTTTTCTGGTAGAAATTAGGGATGTAATTTGTTTTCGTGATGATTATGTTCATGTATGTATGTTCGGATTTATGTGACTCATAATTATGTCTTTCTGAAGTTATGTGATAAAGTATGTGTGTGCATTGCGTAGGCCGTAACTCGTGTCACAAATTGAAGTGTGAAAAAGGCTTGTTGATTCGTTGTATTTTATGTACAAATGCTTGTAAAAATTTTGATTATCATATGAGTTGTGATGTCGTTGAATTAGGTGAAAAGTCTTGTCTAAATGTAACCACAAAAATGCACCTAAAATGTACGAAATGCTCTTCGAATTGTCATCCAATCAAACATATAAAGTGTGGAGAAATTGGACTGGAAAATGTAATCAAATTTCCATATTGATTTGGTTCGGCTATGTAACTTGAGGAGCTGGAGTTTAAAAATCATTTTTAAATATGTGAGGTCATAAAGGATTGAACCCGAGACCTCACTATATGTAGGCTGTTGAAAAATTTAATATTTAATGTGAGGTGAGGGGGATTCGTAATGGGGTAAGGCTGGGTGAAGAAACTAAAGAAAAAGGGAAATAAAATAAAGTGGGAGTGTGGGAATCAAACCCACAACCCCTCGGATAGGTGGGAGAAGTAGGAGAAATTAAAGAAAATCAAAATGAGGTTGTGCGGGATTGATCCCACATCCTCTTGATCTCAAATGAAAATAGAGAGGAAAGAAAAGAAAGAAAAAAAAGAAGTGTGGGCATTGGGGAATGACCTCGGGTTCCCAAGCCGGAAATGTAACCAAAAAAAAATTAAATATGAGACTAAGTGTTGCTCAAGATATTCGGAATCGGGTTCCCTTGCCCAATTCCGTATTGATATATAAGTCTTATGAGATTAAATATTTAATGAATGTTGCCTATGGTAATCAAAATTGAGACCTTGGCATATTAACAAGATGCATAAGTCTTGTATCACATAATCTTGGTAAGTATAAGTCACTTAGACGAATTATGAATAAAGACTCATGGCTTGTACGTACGGGATCATAAATCCAGCGTACTTTTAAAAGTAAGTGAACCAAAGATGTATATGATCAAATTATGTAATCCCAAGAAGGTTAGGTAAGAGTGTGAAATACACCAAAAGGCCAAGTGCACTGGCATATGATGAGATGAATATTAACATAATGGGGTGAGTAAATATGAAGAGCTAATATGATAAAGTTAATGAATGTGGTGACAACATATTAGAGGTTAATATGAAAGACGAGATCAATCTCAATTGATCCTAACAAGTGTTACCAAAAATTACACTGACCTATTAAAGTGTAAAACTAATAAAGAGACCAGTCTCTAAGAAACACACTAATGAAAGTATTTAGATTAATATACACTTATTACACTTATTTAGATTAATATTGATGGAGGAAACTTTAATTCTTGCTTCCATAGAACCGACCCTGACCTTGGTCTTCAATGGAGTTTCTTTGGGAGAGAGAAAGTAGAGAGAAGGAAAAGCACTTTCAGTTTTGGAATTGAGATGTGTTTAATTGGGTTAAGGCTTGGGATAGGTTACATAGTTAATCAACAAAATTAATGAACCACCCCCTTATGACTAATTAAAAATCTAACTAACTAACTTAATTATACTATGAGACCCCGACCTATGGTCAGTAGGTTAGTCGACGGCCAAGACCCCCACCATCCTGTGCAATCATTGTTTTGGTCATAGAGTGACCAAAATGGAAAGCTTGTCAAAAAATATAAGTGACCATCGACAGTGGATATCGACACCTCGTTGATCAGGCCACGCCTCGTAGCGTGCAACCTAGATGGCTACTGTCTCAAAATAACTTTTAGCCATAATGCAAGGGTCCTCGTAGAGGCCACATTGGTTAGTCCTTGAGGAGTCATAATGTAAGTTTCAACCCTAAAAAAATCTACATTTTAGACACCTTACGACAAAATATCATCATATTCTGACTACTAAAACCCTATCAAATAGGATAACGCACAATAGAACTTTTTGAACTTGTTTGCGGACATTGTGCACGTTCCTTGAAGTTTTGACTCAAAACATTCTAAATGACTTTTATACAAAATTATTGACCTTAGAACTGTTTTACAACCCTTGAATACTCATATGAGGCTCTAGATTAAGGTTTGACCTTTTGGAGTGTTACAATATCCCCCCTTAGGAATAGTCGTCCCTGAATGACACTAAAATCTTTTTGAAGGGAAAGTATAGACTCAATACAAGCAGCCCAACTAAAAAAAACTTACCAAACATGAGTTAAAACTCAAACAAATATAGTCATCATGGCATTTCAAAAATTTAATTGCTACACATAAAAGATCAAAATAACAACATGAGAGATGTCCTTCTCATAACAACATGAGCTCATTATATCATTAAAGAGTTAGTTATGCCAAAACTCAACCTATAAGCATACTCAATATCATTTCATTAAAGAAACAACTTACCAAGTACACAATAAGTGCAAGTTAATACAAATAGCATTTTCACATAAATTTCATTCTTAGGAATGCTTATTAACCTTAACAATGCATATATCTTCATATTTTATCAAAATCAATGGAACTTCAAATAAACTTATTATTTTCTCTATTAGTAAGAACAACTGACCTTAATTATTAGATAGATGAGGGTATGGGACTTCACGTTGGTATCGACCTCCCATGTTTCACCCTTAACTAGAATATTTTTCCATAACACATTTAGAGAAGCCACTTCCTTTTTCCTTAAAATCTTTACTTGTCTATCAAGGATTTCAATCGGAACCTCTTCATAGGAGAGTTTCACTTCCACAACTAAACACTCAATAGGAAGAATAGACTCATATCGCCAATACACTTCTTAAGCATGGAGACATGGAATGCCGGTTGAACCAAAGACAATTCACTAGGTAACCTCTACTCATAAGTAACATTGCCAACCTTTTGTAAAATTTCATGAGGGCACATATTACGAGGAGTCAACTTCAATTTCTTTCCAATTCTCACCACTCCCTTCTCGCGTGAAATTTTTAGGTACACTTTATCACCAATCTTCAAAATTCTAAGTCTCTCCTTTTATGGTCTGCATAAGAGTTTTGTTGGCTATAGGTTGTTTTCAATCGATTTCCTTATCATATGAACTATCTCCAAAGTTTTAAAAATCAATTGGGTACCCAAGAGTGCAGACTCGCAAACTTCAAACCATCTAATTGGAGATTTACGTATCTTACCATACAAGGCCTTCAAACGAACCATTGATATAGTTAAATGGTAACTATTGTTATAAGAGAACTCAACCAAAGGCAAATTCTTATCCCAATTTCCCATGAAATATATTACACAATATCTAAGCATATACTCAATACTTTGGATTGTATGATTTGCTTGACCATCCGTTTGAGGAGGAAAAGCGGTGCTTAGCTTCACCTTTGTACCTAACCCTTTTTGGAATGACCTCTAAAATCTGTATGTGAATTGTGCAACCCTATCCGATATGATGGATAATGGAATAGTATGGATATACACAATATAATCTATGAAGATCCTTGTATAGTCATCTGTCGAGTAAGTGGACTTGACGGGAATAAAATGTGCGGATTTGGTCAACCTATCCACAACCACCCTTATGGAGTAATGTTGCTTTTGAGTCTGAGTCAAACCTACCACGAAGTCCATACTAATATCTTCCCACTTCCAACTTCCAAGTGGGAACTTGTATTTCATGAAGTAACCCAATTAGCTTTTGGTGCTCAACTTTAACTTGTTGGGAACATTTTGCAACAAATTCCGCTATGTTCCTTTTTAAGCCTTCCCACTAAAACACTTCTCTAAGGTCATGATACATCTTAGTAGAACCTGGACGAACGAAACAATGAGAACCATGAGCTATCTCAAGAATCCGATTTCTCAAGTCATCAACCTTGGGCACACACAACCTTCCCTGATACCTCAAGACAACACCATCCCCCCCAGGGAGAGTGACTCATTAAGCTAACAAAGAACTGATACCTTCATCTCCATCAATGGTTTATCAAGGTGTTACTTTGACTTAACTTCTAACACTAAAGACAATTCGAAGTTATGATGGACCATAAAAGCACCGTTTGGAGAATCTTTATATCTAACACCCGAACAAGACAATCTATGAACATCTTTCACTAGATCTTTTGTGGCTTCTTCTATATGAGACACACTACCCATGGTTATATGACTTGGAACATCCGCAAAAACATTGGCTTTGTTGCGGTGGTAGAGAACACTCATGTCGTAATCTTTCAATAATTCCACCACCATCTTTGTCGAAAATTTAACTCCTTTTGAGTAAGCACATACTAAAAACTTTTGTGATTGGTATACATATATACATGCACACCATACAAATAATGTCTCCATATTTTAAAGAAAAATACCACCGCCGCTAACTCAAGATCATGAGTTCGATAATTCTTATCATGCACCTTAATTTGTCTAGAATCATATGCTAAAACTTTCCCATGTTGCATAAAAACACACCCTAAGACCACTCGGGATAGATCACAATATAAAATGAAACCCTTGGTACTGTCTGATAAAGTTAACCTAAAATTTCATATTTTGTTCAAGTTAGTCAGGGGAGATGCAATAAACACAACCATCCACAAACTATTATAATATCCCAATAGAACCAAAAATCTTCTAATGTCGATTAGAGTCAATGGTCAAGGACAACTCTTGCCCGCCTCATTTTTTCTTGGATCTACCTCAACTCATTCAATATAGATAAAATGACCAAAAAACGCCACTGACCTCACCAAAAACTCACATTTTCTATACTTGGCAAACAATTGGTTTTCCTTAAGAACTTGCAACACCACTCTCAAATGGTCCATGTGTTAACCATCATTTTTTGAATATACTAAGATGTCGTCAATGAAGACAATGATAAATGAATCTAGGTAACTTCGAAAAACTCTATTTATGAGATCCATAAATGTCGTCGAGGCATTAGTGAGACCAAAGGACACTACAAGAATCTCATAGTGACCATATGTAGTTCGAAATGCCATTTTTTGTATATTCTCACCTTTTCGTGATACTACAATCTAAAGTCAATCCTAGAAAAGTAGTTTTCTTCTTGGAGTAGATGAAAAAAGTCATCAATATGAGGGAGAGGATAGAGGTTCATAATAGTGACTTTATTGAGTTGGCTATGATCAATTCACATTCTAAAGGACCCATCCTTCTTCTTCACAAACAATTGTAGTGCACCAAATGGAAAAATACTAGGTCTAATAAATCCTTGGTCTATTAAGTCCTTGAGTTGGACCTTCAATTCTTTCAATTGGGTCGAGGACATCTGATAAGGAGGAATTGAAATAGGGTTGGTATCCCGTAGCAATTTAATACCAAAATTAATTTCTCGTTCGGGAGGGTTTCGGGAATTTCATTTGGGAAGACCTCCGAGAATTCCCTATTACGGGGAGTAACTCAATGGGAGGATTTTTAGTGTCTAAATCTTTGACTTTTAAAATGTGGCATAAACACTTTTTTGGATATCATTGTACAAGCCTTAAAACAAGAGATAATACGACCTCTAGTAATAGAATTTCCCCTTCCACTCTAAGATGAATTCATTAGGAAAATTAAACTTGACAATTTTTGTTGTACAATAAATGGAAACAAAACAATCATGCAACGAATGCATTCCCAAAATTACATCAAAATCGACCATATCAAGTTCTACTAATTCTGCATGAGTAACTTTATTGGGCAACATTATTGAAAAATTTCTATATACCCTCTTCGCAACCACCGACTCAACTACCGGGGTAGTTACCATGAAATGTTCATTTCGGATATCAGGAAAAATATAAAACTTCCTAGCTACCATGGAAGTATCAAAAGATAATGTACAACCCATATCAAATAAATCACCAACATCAATAGAGAAGACTTGTAACATACCGCTCACCACATCAGGAGAACTCTCTTGTTCACCCCTATAGAGAAGTGCATAAAACTTATTTTTCTTTGGAGCATCCACATTAAAACCACTAGTGGACACTCTTTCCACACCAATAGAAATTGACCGTCGCTACAAGGCAATCACAATAATGCTTCTTACCACACTTTCCACAAGTTGGCTTCTTAGTTGGTGAACTAGTACCTCTTCCTTTATGAGACTTATGGTTAGGCATCTTATCATCACGAGCCTTTGGAAAAATGTAAGAAACATTATTAGAAAACCTCTTCTTAAACCTAAGCTTGTCTTTAATGTAAATCCATCTCTTAGAAGAACCATCTCCATAAGATCTTGCCTTCATTGCTTCCCTATAGTTCCTCCTTAATCTATTTTCTTCCACTTGTTGAGCATGAACCATGAGACGAGAAATATTAATATTATCATGTAGCTTAGCCTAACAACATTCTTCAACCAAGTCTTCAGACACTCATCTCATTCCTTGGGTTAGACACAAAGGATGGAGCATACATGGACAATTTAGTGAATTTTAAGGAATGGTCAAGTACAATCATACCTCCTTTATGAAGGTTGATTAATTATTCCACCTCATCTTCCCTCAAATCAATAGGAAATAACTTACCAAGGAAATCCCTCATGAAGATCTCAAATGTCATCAGACCACCCCTTAGTTCCCTATTATCTCTCCATTGCACGTACCAAGTTTTGGCAACATCTATGAGTTTATAGGCTACAACCTCGGCCTTCTCAATTGAGGTCACACCCATAGCATCGTGAATCTTACAAAACTCATCAAGTAAGTCTTAAGGGTCCTCATATGATCTCGAACCAATGAACATAGGTCGATTCATTCTAGTAAATTTGAGAATCTCAAATGAGAGGCATATTGTTAGCATGTTGAGGCACTCGAGGTCCAACCTCCCTATTCACTCCAGTCGCCATAACTTAGACTTGTTATGTGGCGTCATTAGCTTGAGAGGTCATGATATGGATAAATTGAGAAAAGATTCCCTTATCTATCCATCGGTCATTGGTAGAGGAACAACCGAAACTTGATCACCCATAGCAACTTCTTCAAATGGAAGGACTTGATTGTCTTGTGGAGGAACTTGGTTTTCATAAGCTCCCACATTTGCCATTTCTTCCTCGGCCTTTCTACCAGCTTCTCTTCGAGTATTCATACCTATAACCACGATACAAGGTTTAGCTGAAAACACATAATAGGACTCTAGAGGCACGACATAAGAATATAAAAAGATGAGAATTTTTCTAAACATTACATAGTCTCTCATTCATATGTGTGGCACGCTTTGCAGTTATGAATAAGAATCTATGTAGACGTGGTTCAATGAGACATCAGTTTTAGGGATATTCAACCTCATGCTCTGATACCAAGTTTGCCACATCTAGGAAATACCCCCTAGACATAACAGAGGTCATCATCCTCGAAGAGGACTAAGACTAGCCTCTTAGCATTCATCATTACGTTCATAGTTTAAAAATTTAGGAAAATTTAAAACTTTTCATCTACAATTACTTCATGAGGTTAACTTAAGCCTCTCAATTGCACATGATATATTCATAGCCAGTATACATGGACTCCTTGTATAAGAAGATTAAATAATCTTCTACTTTTATACCACATATTGACAACATACATAAATAGTATTAAAAGGGATGTGTTATATTAAACAATCTAAACGGAATCAAACCACATGGGCACAAGTCCTTACACAATGTATAAATGCCATTTAGGGCTTACAACAATATTTTGAAACAAGTAGAATAAAATGATCGTCTTTAGACTAAAAAACCATAGCTAGAGTGATAACAAGATATCATCCTTGGTATTGAGGACATACCCACTTATATAATGGTTCAAAGACTTCCTTCCAATGGACACTATCTCCTCAACGTGAGGAACCTAAAATGTTGGGGAAATGGAGAAATGGGGTTAGCACACCACTTGTAAATACTAAGTATGGAATCATATGCACATACAACATAGAAATCATGCAAAAATGGGAAAATTTATTAAAGCATGCTAACTTACATAGAAAATACATAATGCACATTAAAGAACCAATACAAATCAATAAGCAAATATTCCATAAGTGAAGACCCTGTGTAACACAAGACCAACAATATCGAGTCTAGTCATGTCAACATGCATATCAACATAATTGAGCACATAATCAAGACAATTCTATCCTCAAGTTATAATATCGACAAGTATATGTAAGAGTTTATGACATCATAACCTAAGAAAGACTATTACTCATGAACCCTCATTAAGTCCACTAGTTCAATAACTATGTAAGACCCCATAACCTTACTCAATCAAGCAAACCCAAAAAAGACCATAATCAATTCTAAACTTTACATACCATAACATCAAGAATATTCATCATCACATATTGCAATGGAGACCAACAACATATTCATGAGTGAATCAAATATTATATAGTGTCATCAATATGTAAAATCAACATATATACATACATACATATATATATATATATATATATATATATATATATATATATATAATTTACATTCATAATCATATAAGTACATAAGAACCTCTTTCTCAAACATCGCTAAAGGATAACTAGTGAAATGTATAGTAGAGTCCCATTCCCCTACCTAGACTAAGACAAACCCCTTAGGTCATCCTAGTTATAGTTCACATTATTATTTTATTTACATTTTGGGAATATCTCGTGCTAACCGATATATATGACATGAGCTGATGTGGAATCCAATGTCATGGAACCCTACACTGAAAGAAGGTGGATTAATTTTTAAGGTTTTACCAAAACATGAACATACCATCTAATGTGGATCCACTAGCGAGTATTCCTATAGGGGATACATAGTTAAAGAAGTAAGAGATGTAGTTTGGGACCCTCTTTATTCTACATGCATTATAGTCTCCAATGTCATGGGTATAATAATGAAACTACCTTCCCTTCGCGGGAAGGAATACTCCTCACTACTAGTTCACTTGGTACTAAGCTATAGTCCTATTTTGAAATGTATTTAAGTCATCCCTTAATATCAAAGCATTTTTGAGGGAATATGAGACTAAACCCTTATATATCATCATCATTTCTCTTTACGAATTTCATGAGAATAACCTTTCAATACAACCCTCATAGTGAGACCAAAACCATATATCATATCATAGTAATACATACAAGTGAATCAAAGCATTCCTATAAAATCACAACCTTTGCACGATCTCACAATTCATAAGATAAGATATTTCAATATTAACGTCATATATACCTAATTAATCCAATCACAATGCATATAGTTATATTGAATCAACATAACTAAGTATAAGTCATAACAATAAAATTATGAAATCAAGATGACAAAACCAGTCCTCTTTCTTTTCCCAAGTCATTATCATGGTCTTACCATCAAACAATACCAATTAATGCATAAATTTGTATTAAATCATCATTGAGTAGTAATTAGCACATTAACCAAGTCACTTACATCACTACTACACAATTCAATTCAAGATCACAACCTAGGGTTTAGTGGTAAAAGTCATGTTCCAAAAACTAGGTCAATACATCAAGTAATAGCATAAATGAATTGTAATACATTTTATCGAGTAAACAAATAATCTTACTACCCTATAACCCACCTTGACGTTGGTCTTCTATAGAGTTTCTTTGGGAGAGAGAAACTAGAGAGAAGGAAGAGTACTTTGAGTTTTGGAACTGAGACGTATTTAGTTGGGTAAAGGCTTGGGATAGTTAATATAGTTCATTAACTAACCTGATTAGCCATCCCCTAATAAATAATTAAACCCCTAATCAAGTAAATTAATTAAAATAACTAATTAAAAAAGGATAACAAAACAGTTGCCCTGACCTACGAGACCTCGATCTACTATTTATAGGTTAGTGATGGCAAAGACCCCCACAATCCTGTACATTCGTTTTTTGGTTAGAGAGTGAAAAAATGGACCCTTTTACAAAATTTATAATTTACCATCAATGGTGTCAATCAGGCCACGCTTCATAGCCTGCAACCGACGATGGCTACTATCTCAAGACAACTTTTAGCCATAATACAAATATCCTTTTAAAGGACACATTGGTTGGTCCTTGGGGATTCGTACCCAGACATTTTGACCCTAAACCAACTAAAATACATGTTATGAACCTTACCATCAAATCACATCAAATACCTACTCCTATAACCCTGTCAAAGAGGCTAAGGCACGCTAGCGCCTTTTGCACTAGTCTTCGAACGTCATGGATGTTCCATGATGTTTTGTCTCTAAAACATTATAAATGACTTATATACATTATTATAGACATTAAACCAGTGTTACAACCCTTTTTGAACTCATATGAGAATCTAGTTTATGTTTTTACCTTTCAGTGCGTCGCGCGCCCTTAGTTTTTTTTCCTTCAAGACTTTCCACACCACTTTCAAATGACTCATATGATTACTCTCATTTTTCTAATACACAAAGATATGGTCTGTGAAAACAATCAATAAGGAATGTAGTCAGTTTCAAAACACCCTATTCATAAAGTCCATAAATGTTGTCGGGCATTTGTGAGACCAAACGACATCACTAAGAACTCATAAGTGCCCTTATCTAGTTCTAAATTTCCCGTTTGGGAGGGATTTCAGGAAGATCATTAGGAAAGACCTCTGAAAATTACCTCACCATCAATTTACCTCATAGAAACATTAAGATTACAATCATAATAAGAATAAGAAGTAAATCACTCCATTAGAAGTGGATCAAACCATAAAAAAGCAATCCTACTATATTAAGAAATCAAATCAACCCACCCTCCTCCAATATCACAATTCACCATTAATTAACTTCCAAATATAATAATAGAATTTACCCATCATCATGCCCATAAGCAAAGATCACCCTCTTATATTTATATCCACAATTCATCATATATAGAGATAGATATCAATAAGAATCAATACTATAAAGCAATCTAAGTACAATTTCATCCATAACAAATCACAATTATCAATCTGACTTTACAACAAAAAATTAGAGAATAAGAAAAATAATGGGTTGTTGGAGTTTTTCACTTGAAATCATCAGTTAAACCATAATATAATCATATCAAATCGTTTGAAACCACTTAATCCAAGAACCCATGAGTTTTACGAAGAATTCGGGTTTTGATCATTTTTTGGAAACATGATATGTATTTGAGAATTGGCTGTAGAGAGAAATCTAACTCTAGATAAAGAGTCACCATACATTACTATAGATAATAACACAAAAGTTTGATTGAAACCTTTGATAATTGAACCTCTTCCTTAGATCTTGAAAGTTCTTCAATAGAGGATTTGGATAGAGAGAGAATTTAGAGAGAAGTGAGAACTTTTGAATTTCAACTTAAGGGTTTTATTTTTGATAGGTCAATTGGGGGTAAAAGTTATTTAAAAACAGTTTATAATAAGTTCCCAAAGTACCTAAAACACACCCACAATAGTTGGACCCTTTCAATTGAGTCTAACTTGAATTTTATTTTCGGAGTTTTCATCGCAGGACATGTCCGCGCCACAGAGGCATTCCTAAAGATTTTGGAAATTAATTTTTGGACAGAAGGATTTTTTATGACCTCCGTAATGTTAGACACATTTTGTACCTTTGTGAAGCTGGTCCACTATGAGAAGCCATTCCCACTAACGCTTCCCAAAAGCTGCTTTGGCAACTTCTTCTCCCAATATTCGGGTCCTCCTCAAGGACCCTTAGGGTGGTCCTTGGGGAGTCTTACCCAAATTTTTGACCCTAAACATGATTATTAAAACACTTGGGTTACCTCTAGTGATTTTAGAATCCAAACAACACAAAAACACATACAACACATAAGGGCACACTAGCACATAATATACTAGTTTTTGAACGTTTTTGTAGATCCTTGATGTTTTGACCTAAAATCCACTCATTATATCCTTTGGATACTATTTATAACTAATTTAGAAAGTTATTTACTCAATTAAATCACATAAAGCTCTAGTTTATCCTAGAACATTTTGAGGGCTGTAGCAATGCGTTTACCCAAAAAGACATGAATTTACATCAAAGAAAGTGGTTAGAGATTTAAAAGGATTATGATATGATCATCCTTTACCATCCCGGTAAATCTAATGTGGTTACTGATGCTTTAAGTATATTTTCTATGGTTAGTGTGACTCATGTTGTTGATGATAAGAAGGAGTTAGTAAAAGAGGTACATAGGTTGGCCCAGTTGGGTGTTCAACTAGAAGAATCTCCAAAGGGTAATTTTATGGTTCTTCATGAATCTGATTCATCTTTAATAGTTGAGGTGAAATATAAGAAACATCTTTATCCTCTATTGATGGAGTTGAAGGGATGGCTTATTAATAAATCTATAAAACTTTATCGCAAGAAGAGATGGGTGCTTAGGCACCAACAAAGGTTATATGTACCGAATGTCGATGGCCTAAGGGAAAAAATCTTTGAAGAAGCCCATGTAGTTGAGGTATTAAGAGGTTGCGTCCGTAAAAGTCCTAGGGGGAAACCATCTAGTTGAGGGTGCAACATCGGAGGTCGAGGCCGATATGAAGTCTCTCTATCCTTATCTTTTTCTCTTACATCTAGCAAAAGTAGAGGTTAAAGAGTTTCGTATAATGTTGAACTCATCATGGTTTTCTAGTAGGTGCGTATTGTTGTCAAATTTCATGCTTAAATTGAGTTTTCATGAATTATGCTACTCATGGTTGACTTGAACTTGTATGTATTATGTTATATGATTTCATGAGAGTCGCATTGAGCATGCGTTATGTTGTATAGAGAATAAATTAGCATTTTAACTCTTTAATGATCATATTGAAGTCATGTTGTAATGAAGAAGGTAGTTACTCCTTGTATGATATGAAATGATGAGCTTTTGTATGTGACGAGTTGTGGATTAAGTTCCTATGTTATAGTGCTATGAATATGTGTGTTGAAAGGAGTTGAGAATTCCTCCTATGAGTTGTGAATCATTTTTTATATTGCTTTTTTCGGGCTGCTAGTCTTGAGTCTTTTTCTCCTATAAAAGGTTTAAGATGTCACTAAGGGACAAATGTTTCCTAAGTGGGGGATATTGTAACATCCAAGAAATTTTATGACCTAAATTAGAGCCTAACCTAATATATTATAACCTAAAACAGGGTAATCAAAGTCCTAAGTCTTTAGGGAAAGATTCATGAATTCTGGAGGGTTTAGAGATGAACAACAAAGAAGAAATTCCAACAAACAGAATTTGATATTGCCCACCATCACGCGCCTTGCTCTAGATCTTTAAAATTTTAGCTCCGCATCACGGAGCTAACACGAGGTATTCTCCCTCAAAATAATTTTTGAAAAATGTATTTGGACCCTTCTTCTTGATAATTTTGGAATTTAATGAAAATTTAAGTTGGACATATGTTTTAAGGTCCAACAAGTGTAGGTTTTTTTGCAACATATATATGTATGTATGTATACATTTAGTAATTAAATACCCATTCCCCAATCAAAAACACAAAACACTGAATTAGAAGTAAAAAAACTATTGAAGCTTTTCATTCTCTCTAGCTTCTCTCTCTCTCTCTCGTAAACCTTTATTGAAGAACTTTGTAACACTAAAAAGACGATCAATTCCCAAAGGATTTATCTAAATTTCGTGGCTGACTCTTCATTAAGTTTTGCTTACTTTCACTCTTAGGATTCCTTTTCCCAAGAGGTCCCTCCACAGATGTTTTCAAAATTCCTCAAAAAATCTAGGGTTTTTCTCTACACATAGGTTTTCTTTGAAAAACAAAATTATGATCAAATTATTATGAATTATGATTACTTAAAGTTGTTTATGTGTATAATGATGGATAAATTTTGTTTTTAACTTGGATTTCCCTTGGACCCATGTTCTTCCCCAATTTCATAAATCGTGGATCTTATATGGTGAATTTATTGAAGATGATGAGCATATCAATTGCTTACATTGATGTTAGTTATGTTATTGCTTCATGAGTTACCTTATATTATGCTTTGGTTATGCATTGTTGGGTGATTCAAGCATGAAGTCCCATGACGGGCAACAAGGTATGAATGTTCGTTCTTCTGGAAGTTATGTATGAATGATGACTTACTTAGATAGTAATGAACCTATATCTTATGTGTTGTTGTGGTGTTGATGATAAGGGTTACTCATCCTTAACCCTATAAACTTAAATTAGCTATGAAGTTTGTATGTATGTTATGGTATGATTTTTATATGATTGAAAGGTAGTTCTCATGATTATAGTGAAATGTAAAGTGAAAGGTTTATTCACTTACAGTGATATAATTGTTCTCACTTATGAACCTCTATGAGCTATTATGATTTGATGTTTGCATAAGGGTATAGTAAAGGCTAACGTGAACTTGTGTAGCGACAAAAGATGATTACTTAAGGGGATAGATGTTTAACACTTAAAGGTCATGTAAATAAGACAGTGGTCTCACGCTTAGTAAGTCTGGCTCCCCACACGGGTTTTCTCACATTTAGCTTGTGTTGAATTCCTAAGATATGTTTTTCTCATGAGATGGAAACCCTCCTATTTAGCAAGTTAGGGTTCCTCGTAACAATTTCCTTGACCCTTAACTATGTGCCTACATAGGACTTTAGCTTAGTTGATCTATATGACAGCTATGTATAAAAGGTTATACCTTATGCAAGTGCTAACCCCCTATTTTTTGTGTGGGAATAGATCACCGATTCCACCTATATCACATGGTCTAATGTAGGGTATTGCAACCTCTTTCCATAATGTAAAGGTAAATGAATAAAGGAAATGTATGAATTCTTACAAATTCTTTCTTAAGGGGTTTTACATATTGTGAGGGAGGTTATGGGACTTCTCCTGCACATTGCACTTGTGGTTTCCTAAGAGATTGTTTTAATAGTGTTCCTTTGCAATTATATTGATTACATCTTTTGTATGTTAAGCTATGTGTGATTTTTATGAATATGGAAATTCATAATGAAATATAAGATTATGAATGAATGTATGAAGTAGGTTACTGTATGGGATACTTAGCTTTGGATTGGGTTATGGGAATCTATTCTTTGCATTGCACAAGTATTGATTAGGTTGTCTACATGTTGATACGACATTATGTTGGGTTTGCTTATGATTCATAACTTATGTGCATATTGGGTTTACTTGATAATACAACATATTTTGATTAAAATGTCTTTTTATACATGTTTCAATGGTTTTACTCATAGAAGCCATACTTATTACTTTTGATGTACTAACCCATATTTTCTTCTGTTTTACCCATACATTTTAGTTTTGGGCCTTTGAGGATATTTCAAGAATATTTCTCCAGACACTTGGATTTGCTTCTCCAAGTTGATGAGTCCTCAATTCCAAGAATGAGACCCTTATGTTCTAGCTTTTAGTTCATTTGCTTATGTTGGAATACATAGTTGTACTTTCCCATTTCTAGACTTTTTATTAATGAAAGACTAATTCCCAATTTCTACACTTCTATGTCTAGATGGTATGATGTGATGATGTTATATTCTATTTTTTATATATGAAGTGAAGTTCAACTTTTAATGTAAGAGTTTTAATTTTTCCGCATTTTTATTCTATGATACGTGCTATGACGAATGTTATGGGCTTTCATAAGACCTGTTTGAGGTCAAATATATTGGTGATGACTAGGGGGTGCTCTTAGGTTGTTACAAAGCATCAACGGTCGTTAGTTAGTAACATACCTTTACTAAGTGAGTTGGAATCATTTCCACAGGGAGTGGTACATATTCGAGAATCAGTACACAAGTTTAAATGTGCGAAAGTTATTCAGAGGTAAGCATTAACAAATAAAAGCATGATTCATATTTTGAATAACACAAGTTTAAAAAAACAAGGTTTTTTTTAATTGTTATTATCAACTACAACAACAAATAATATGAAAGTAACAAGTATAGAAACGGGTTCTTGGGATGTGATTTGATTATGGTCTAAGGTAGACAAATGCGTGATTGGAATCAATAGTGAATAGTTGAAGGGGGAAAAACTTTCTCTCAAATAATTTACCTCGAATCAAATTGATTTCTCTAAAACACCAATAAGCAGCAATTAAGAACAATCTTCTCTCTTCCTTTCTCTAACTAAATGTGGGAAAAGGTTTTAGGATTCACTTTCTGAAACTGAACCCATGAAAACCCAATAACCATAGACCATCAAATCAATAATCTTGGTTTTAAAATATCTCTCTCGAGCAAGACAAAAACATGAAGGAAGACTTTCATTTGCAAATACAACCTATTATGTTAAGCCACAATTACTTAATGAAAGCACTTATAACTAAC
This sequence comes from Solanum lycopersicum, assembly GCF_036512215.1. Lineage (NCBI taxonomy): Eukaryota > Viridiplantae > Streptophyta > Magnoliopsida > Solanales > Solanaceae > Solanum > Solanum lycopersicum. Next base: position 36,968,085 of record NC_090808.1, read on the forward strand.
ATTTACACTATTAATTAACAAAACGTAGAAACTAAATAAATCTATAATCACACCCAAGAGGTGGGGTTTTATCTAGATATCATAAAAAGATAGAAATTGTTACCAAATTATATTTCCATCAGCTAGATAACATTAATTTCATCTTTACCACGGTCTAAGATAATGAATCTTCAATAACCTTTTCAAATTTTTCAGAAATGGAAATCTTAAAATTTTCAAAGCAAAGGTAATGTTGTCTAAAAACTAATTTCTAAGCTCTTAACTTCAAAACTGATATTCTTAATTGAAAATTGAATTCTCCCAATTGAAAACCAGATAATAAACTAAAAACTTGAAAATGCATTTATAGTTTCCAAAATATGTGCAACGAATGACCATTTGACACTTTAAGTCCAGATCGCCGATCCACTCGTCGATCTGCCGTTTGGATTGCTTCATCTCTTTTTTTCTTCGGTATTCATCAACTTCAAGTTCTATAACTTTAGATGATATAGCACTGTATCACGAAACCGTCAAGCAATGCACTAACTGCTCTTTTCCATCGCCGACTCGATATTCTTATTCATGGTTGTTCTCATTGGAACATTAAGCGAGATCATGACTATTTGATAACTCTTCCAATGGTTTAGCAAATCATCGATTCTTCGTTCTTTAAGCTGCCTTTTTCGGTTTTGCTCATAACTGTCCATGCTTTGTTCCTCAATCCAAATACCTAACAATCAAGCATTTACATCGTTTATTGGCACAAAAACTGTGTTTCACGACACTAAATCTATTAAAATAAAGCCTTAAATATGTCCAAAAGGTGAACTAGTCATGGAGACGGAGTGAAACGTAATCGTATGGCTAAGGTCGATACATCTTCCTTTATTTTTTTCAAAATTTTATCAAATCGTTGAACCTTGTTGAGAATACGAGCGATCATATCCTTTGAACGACCATCTTTAGAATCTTTTGGAATTTGTCTCTCATGAGGAGGAACATACATATCCTTCTCCCTATCTCTTTCCTTCATAGTGGGGTTACGATCCCTCCACTATTTATCTCGATCTCTTCAACCTTCATCCTTTTTCCAACCTTGGTTACCACACTGCTTGGATAGTTTGCATGATAGACACCTCCTTTATTTGCTAGAAGTTCACCTTCTGATTATACATCACTTCGAACTTTTCCTCTTCGGAGTTTACACACCCAACATCCATATTATTGACATTTCTAGAACCAGCTCCCATGAAATTTTTGAAAAAATGTCAAGTTTGTTTATGATCTTCACCATCTTTTTGTCCCTCTCTTGATCTTTCTTAAGTTGCTCCTTTGTCAATTTAAAAGTAAGGGGGAGATCTGATCTTTTCGGTTGTATGATTTTTTTAATACCATCCATGAGATGGGTTGCTATAACGAAAGGTTTTTGCATCAAACCTCCAGGAGAAATTTGTCAGCTACTCCTTCGTTCATAAATCAAGGATTTGGTAAAAGTATTGCAACAAAACATTATAGGGCAAACCATGAGTAGGGCATTGTAGCACCTACTTCTTACATCTCATTAATTTTCTCACTCTTCAAATTCATAAAACTTTGGATGCTATCCCGATGTGTCATCATATTTAAAGGAGAGAAAAACCTCCCTCGATATGCGGCAAGATATTCCGACGAAGTGATGGATTCTCTTGGCAATTCAGCAAAACACTTGCTTGCTTCTCCCATTAGAGAAAATTGGAACAACCTCAAACAGACTGACTCTTGATATATGTTCTTAAAGGAGTACAGCACGCAAACATCAACAAAGGTTTCTTATATGCTCATGGGGATTTTCATGAGCCAACCCACCAAACAACCCTTTCAATAGCAAGAGATACAACATGGGGCTTTTAATGTGGAACACATTCTTCCCTTCAGCCGGAGGCAAGCCAACGGCACCAACTCCACCAACAAGATTAGGGTCATTAACATTCGACTCATTGACATCATTGAGATTTTTGATATCATCTTGGTGGCCCACTTGACTACCATTGCTTATGTTTACACTCATATCCTCTATTTCAAAACAACAACACACCAACAAAAGTAAGTAGATTAAACTATGATTAAAAATAAAAGAAAATCAACTTCACAAACAAAATTCTCTAACAACACCAGTCCCTAACAGCGCTGCTATTTTGATTAACATGTCGCCGACATTTCTTCTGATTCTAAGGTTCAATTATTGCTAATCAGTACAAAAATCAACTAAATGAGTTGGGGTCAAATCCCACAACATGTACTTGAGAATTAATTAGGAAGTATAAATATGGTCAAATCCGCCATAAGATAGACATTATCGAATAAAAATATAATTCAAATCAAGGGGTGACACAAACGTTGAATAAGGGAGTTTTACTTCTTATTATCAAGTAGAAATAGTGGCAAAAAATACAAAATAACAAAATGAGATGGGATCTTTTGATGTGATTCAAATATAGGCTAATTTAGACAAATGGGTAATTATAACGACTAGGAAATAATTGTATATTAGTGAGTAAGCAAAGCAATTTAGGGCATAAATTTTCTATAAAACAATTTATCCCAAATAAAGTTGATTTCTCTAAAACATAAATGATCAAGAAAAATAAGACCATCCCACACCTTAGTTCGTTCACCCAATCGAGCTTAACCCATGTCAACCAAATACCCACTAACCATCAATAAATAAGCCTTGCTTTTGGAAACCTCTCTCGAAAAAGCCAAAACACAAGGATAGAAGTGTATTTGCAACTGCAATTATGAAATTTAACCACTATTACTGATTGAAGTCACTTCCAGATATCATTTAAACTAACAATTATCAATACCCTTAAACTAAATCATCCCACAATATCATAATCACACCCCAAGAACTGGGGTTTTAAATAGAGAACATAAAAAGGTAAAAGTCATTACCAAATTGAGTTTCCATCAACTAGGTAAGATTGATTGCATTGTTACAATGTTCCAATTGGAAGAATCTCAAATACCCACTCCCAATTTCTCAAAAGTGAAGAATTTCAAATCTCCAAAGCTTAGGTAAAACAAGAGAAAACTTTTCTCTATACTTAGAATAATAATAACAATATGATAAAATTAAAATCAGATTCCAAAATAAGATGTTCAAATATGTATTTATAGTCTCCAAAAATATGTTGTGAAGAGACACTCGGTGGAATAAGTCGTTCTCACTAATTCACTCGGTGAACTCCCCTTTAGTCATTCCATCGCCTTTTATCCTTGGCCTTCATCACCCTTAATGTATGTAACTTTGGGCGATCCAATACTACATCAATGAATCACTCGCGATCTTTCGACTGCTTCTTTCTCTCCCAACATAGTTATTTCCTTCAGGGCTCTACAGACTATAACTTTAGGCGGTCAAATCATTAACTCGCCAAGTTGACTTAACGATCACTAAGATTGCAAATAACTTGCAAACTAGACTTGGCGATCACCAGGCTTGCTTTAATTCATTCTTTCAGCTCTTTTTATTATTTTTTCTTTTTGCAAATTAGTGTCCTTACTTTGTTCTACAATCCATATACTTGGACATCAAGGTTTTTGCGTTAGTTAGTCGCACAAAACAAGTATTTGAGAAGACTTCATCATTGTAAATTAATACCAAATGAGTCCAAATCTTGGACTCATTAGTAATCAAACCTTTCCTAGTAACACATTGAACAGGACAAACCCAACTACTTACTGCAATAGGGTATATGACTCTAACATCTTGATGATTTCCTTTTAGACTACTTTTTGCATAGGTGGATTAAGTCTTCCTTCATGCTCAGTACTTAGCTTGTTGTTCAGCGGGAGTTGGATTTTATTAGAACAATTTCTAGGAGGAATCCCAATAATATCCGCAATAATCCGTCAAATAGCCCACTAGAAACTCTTCAACAAAAAAGCCAATGCATCCACTTGTTCCCCACTCAGATCTACAACAATGATTATTGGTGAAGTTCTACATTTCCCCAAGAATACATGCCTCAAATGTGATGGTGGATACTTGAGCTACAATTTTGCAGGCTTTTCCATAAACGGTTTCACAGACGGAGAATCACGATTCTTCAAATCTTGCTCCAATATTTTTGTGTAGAACGGAATTCAAAACTATCAAGTGTGATAAATATATCATAGTCTGCAATATCACTACCATAATAATGCATCATTAACTCATCTAGTGCTTCAACATCCAACCTCTCTTAAATAAACACTTTAGAACTTTGATCCATGATATGATCCACCACTGATACCAACTTGATCGAGACCATTATTATGCTTCATAGACCAACAAATATTAAAATTTACCTCCTCATCATCCACTCAAAATTTCATCTGTCCTCTTTCTATATCAAATAAAGCGTGCTCAATACCAAGGAGGTATCTCCCTAAGATGGTGGGACCCTCAAAATGAATCTCACAATCAAGTATGTCAAAATCCTCCATAAAAATGAATGTCTCAACTTTAACAAGGATATTTAGAGAATACAAATAGGCTTTTTCACAGAAAGCTTTTGAAAATTGTGCAATTTCAATAGTACAAGGAATAGTGAAAGCTTTAGTATCCTCTTTATTTTTTTAGGATAAGTGACCTAGTAGAATTAGCACTGCCATGTTGCAGCCTCTCATCATTCTCAAAACTAACTTCCCTTTTTTTTGTCATTAAACCTTTCATAAATTTCACATACCCAGGCATTTTCTCCAAGGTTTCTATTAGCGAAACATGAATGCAAAGTTATTTCAACAAAGTTATGAACGTGTGGAGTTTCCTTGTTTAGTCTTCTTCACCAATCTCCGTGAGAATAGGGGTAGAGGTCTGGGCCACCTCCGCTTTCTTCTCTCTAGCACTTTTATACTTTCCACTAACCTCATTATCATCTTCATCTCGTTTTATCAGAATTTCAACCTCAGACGGCATAAGGGGATCAATGTTCTATTTACCTCCTCGTGTAGTGACTATCATACAATCTCAATCATTTTTAAGATTCTAGATGGTGTTGTTAGGAAGTGTGTCTGGCTGTCGTGGTTTCAGAGTACTGGACAACTCACTAAACTGCTGCTCATGTTTCTTTATTGACACTACATGGGTATTAACATTTTTACCGAATCCTGACAAGTCAGTTAACATATCTTTCATATTCTATTTTTTCTCATCAAATTTATTCTTCATCTCATTCATTATATCCTCAATGTGTAACTACTACCCCCATTTTCTCTATTACCAAATTTTTATTCTGATGTCAAACTTAGAGCCTTACTCTCTTCTTCTTGTTACCATAGTTGTTTCGGTCATAGTTGTTATCACGACTATAGTTCCCATCTTGGACATAGTTACCCTTTGATTGTAGTTTCCACAATTTAAACCTTGGTTTCCTTGTCCTTGATTCCAATTATTTGAGTTTTAACCTTAGGTGTTAGCTCGGAAACCCCCTGTACTATCATTCACCAAATACACATCCTCTTTGTAGTAACATTCCTCAAATGGTAGTGTTGGAGTTCTAGTTAGGTAATTTACCGCACTCACCTTTCCTACAGTAATGCTCACATGCTTCAATACTCTATCCGCATTTGAGTCATCTCCTCACGATTTTCATCATTAGATCAACCTAGTGCAGCTTGAACTGCAAATATGCTTCTACCAGTATCCGCCTTTGTAGTGCTCCATGCTTTATTATTCTTGGAAATCTTCTCTGTTTTCTTAGCGATCTCCTCAAAAGCACACTCATCATATGATCCTCCAGCAATAGTATAAAGCATATTATTTCCATTGTCATCCTGACATTTATAGATATACTCTTTTAGTGACTCATCATCTAAGCGGTGATTCAGAACACTTCTTATGAATGTAGTGAACCTCTCCAACTAAATGGTTATAGACTTTCATGTAGTGCTACAAAATTGTTTACTTTGTCTTTGCGATTTAAATTCTTGGATACCCGTAAAAACTTTGCCATGAACAACTTGTGCGATTGGTCTCATGAATGAATCAAGTTTTTAGGAAGTTTAGAAAACAACACCACATCATCACTAGTCAATGATAGATGAAACACACTCAAACCTATGAATTTCATATCCTACTTTGGTCATCCCACATAACTTTTCCTGAAGCTTATCAATTTATCCAAGGGATCATGTGGAGTTGTAATACTACAAAAGTCAATGACATGCTCTAGGGACCCACATGATGAAGTAAACTCTAAAACACTGATTCTAAGCCTAAAATAATATACCTAAACAAAGGAGTATGTATTAGATCTTGAATGTTAAGTGACGACGATGACGTCTGTAAACTAGTGCAATTGAACTAGTTAACATCCTTAAGTCTTGTGAAGGATTGCAAGTGTTGTATGGTGTCTAAAACATGTAAAATACTTTATATTGGTAAAATGATATATATAGGGTAAAAATGTCCAGGTCGAACCCCCAAGGACCAAATAGGTAAAATGATGTATATAGGGTAAAAATGTCCAGGTCGAACCCCCCAAGGATCTCCCTAGTGGTCCTTGAAAGGACCCCGAATTTTGCCAAAATAGATACCCAAGGTAGGGAGGAATTACATTGTGATTAAACCAGTCCGCGACGCTGATGGTTCACCTTGAGCTAAAGTTTATTGTCCATGTTCTTGACAATTTCTTGACTCTACTGTGTCAAAATTTATTTTTGGAAATCTTGCGGGAACAGCTCCGCAATGCAGAATTGTTTCCTGATGAAAAATATAAATTAGAATTCAATTTTGACTTCATTAAAAGATCAAATTAAGTGAGGGGTATTTTTGATATTTTAGGGGAGGGTTATATATTGGATTTAAATCAGATTCTCACCACAATTTCCCACTCAAATAAAAAACCAAATGTTCTCCCTTCACTCTACTTTCTCTCTCTACTCAACCTCCATTCAAGAATCCTTGAAGCTTAAAGAAGAAGACCAAATACCAAAGTATTCTACTCACATGGAGGCTAAAGTCTTGGTTAAGGTATGGTTTCTTTAACTCATGGTATTCCTTTCCCCAAGAGGTCTTTTCAAAGAAATTTTCAAACTTCCCCAAACTAAGGTTTTTCTTTATCCATGGGTCTCCTTTGAAAGACGAAATTAAGAATCAATTGTGATTAATTATGGTCAATTAATGTTGTTTGAGTGTACATTGATGGTTAATTCTTATTATTCACTCATAATTCCCATGAACCCATGTCTTTCTCCAATTACATGAAAACCTTAAATTTATATGGTGAATTATGGACATGATGAATATGTTGATTGACTATATTGATTTTAATTATGTAATTGCTTATTGAATTTACCTCTTTTATGCTTTGGTTATGTATTCCTTTGTAATTGATGTATAAAGTCAATGAAAGGGAAAGAAGGTATGAAGATTGATTCTTCTTGAATTCAATTATGAAGTATGACCTACTTTGATAGTAATGCTCCTATAACTAATGTGAGATTGTGATGATGACAAGTATTCCCCATCCTTATTCCTAGACAATCCAATTGTCTATGAAGTATGTGGTCATATTATGATATGATTATTGTATGATTGAAACGAGTTTCTCATGATTATAATTAAGTGTTGAGTAACATCTTTACTCACTTGTATGTGATTTCTAAAGTGAAAGGATAGTTCTCATATATTGTCTTTAAGTGGTATCTTTACCATATTGTGAGGGTTATGGACATTGAGTCTGAGGTTTCTCCATTAGAGTCGGTACCCATAGTGAGGGACATTCTGGCAGTCATTCCCAATGACTTGCCCAGAGATCCTCTCGAATGGGGAATAAACTTCTGCATAGACATTTTGCCGGATACAAATCCTATATTAATGCATCCTTACCGTATGGATCCGATCAAGTTGGAAGAACTTAAGCTTCAACTCAAGGATTTACTTGACAAGGGTTACATAAGACCTAATATTTCTCCTTAGGGTGCTCCGATTTTGTTTTTAAAGAAGAAGGACAGATCCCTTAGGATGGGCATTGATTATCGTCAAGTAAACATCCACTCCCTAGGATGGACAATTTGTTTGATCAACTTCAAGGGGCAAGATACTTTTCAAAAGTTGACTTGAGATCGGGATATCACCAACATAGGGTGAGAAGTGAAGACATAAATAAAATGGCTTTCTAAACTAGGTATGGGAATTATGAGTTCCTAGTTATGTCTTTTTTCCTAACTAATGCCTCGATGATTTTCATGGACCTTATGAATAGGGTGTTCCGAGTTTACCTTAAATCCTTTGATATTGCTTTTTTTTAGGCTGATAGTCTTGAATGTTTTTCTCCTATAAAAGGTTTAAGGTGTCATTCAGGGACGAATTTTTCCTAAGTGGGGGATATTGTAACATCCTAGAAATTGTATGACCAAATATAGAGCCTAACCTAATGAATTATAACCTATAATAGGGTAATCAATGTCCTAAGTCCTTAGGGAAAGATTCATGAATTCAGGAGGGTTTAGAGATGAACAACGAAGAAGAAATTACGACAAACAAAATTTGATATTGCCCGCGCATCACGCGCTTTGCTCTAGATCTTTAAAATTTTAGCTCCGCATCAAGGAGCTAACAGGAGGTCTTCTCCCTCAAAATCATTTTTGAAAAATATATTTGGACCCTTCTTCTTGATAATTTTGGAATTTAATGAAAATTTAAGTTGGACATATGTTTTAAGGACCAAAAAGTGTAGGTTTTTTATGCAACATATATATGTATGTATGTATACATTTAGTAATTTAATACCCATTCCGCAATCAAAAACACAAAACACTTAATTAGAAGTCAAAAAACTATTGAAGCTTTTCATTCTCTCTAGCTTCTCTCTCTCTCTCTCATAAACCTTTATTGAAGAACTTTGTAACACTAAGAAGACGATCAATTCCCAAAGAATTCATCTAAATTTCAAGGGTGACTCTTCATTAAGTTGTTCTTACTTTCACTCTTAGGATTTCTTTTTCCCAAGAGGTCCCTCCACAGATGTTTTCAAAATTCCTCAAAAACTCTAGAGTTTTTCTCTACACATAGGTATTCTTTGAAAAACAAAATTATGATTCAATTATGATGAATTATGGTTACTTAAGGTTTTTTAGGTGTATAATAATGGATAATTTTTCTTGTTAACTTGGATTTTCCTTGGACCCATGTTCTTCCCAAATTTCATAAATCTTGGATCTGATATGGTTTATTTATTGAAGATGATAAACATATCAATTGCATATATTGATGTTAGTAATGTTATTGCTTCATGAGTTACCTTGTATTATGTGTTGGTTATGCATTGTTGGGTGATTCAAGCATGAAGTCCTATGACGGGCAAGAAGGTATGAATGTTGGTTCTTCTGGAAGTTAAGTATGAAAGATGAATTACTTAGATAGTAATGATCCTATATCTTATGTGTTGTGGTGGTGTTGATGACAAGGGTTTCTCATCCTTAACTCTATAAACTTAAATTATCTATGAAGTATGTCTGTATGTTATGGTATGCTTTTATATGATTGAAAGGTAGTTCTCATGATTATAATGAAATGTAAAGTGAAAGGTTTATTCACTTGCTGGTGTTTCTAAAGTCAAATAATTGTTCTCACTTATGAACCTCTATGAGCTATGATGATTTGATGTTTGCATAAGGGTATAGTAAAGGGTAATGTGAATATGATTCTTAACTTATGTGCATATTGGGTTTACTTGATGATACAACATATTTTGATTAAAATGTCCTTTTATACATGTTTCGATGGTTTTACTCATAGAAGCCATACTTGGTACTTTTGATGTACTAACCCATATTTTCTTTCGTTTTACCCATACATTTTAGGTTCGGGCGTTTGAGGAAATTTCAAGGATATTTCTCCAGACAATTGGATTTGCTTCTCCAAGTTGATGAGTCCTCAATTCCGAGAACGAGACCCTTATGTTCTAGCTTTTAGTTCATTTGCTTATATTGAAATACATAGTTGTACTTTCCAATTTCTCGAGTTTTAAATTGATGAAAGAATAATACCCAATTTTTACACTTCTATGTCTAGATGGTATGATGTGACTATGTTATATTCTATTTTTCATATATGAAGTGAAGTTGAACTTTTAAAGTAAAAGTTTTATTTTTTTTCGCATTTTTATTCTATGATACGTGCTATGACGAATGTTATGGGCTTTCATATGACCTCTTTGAGGTCAAATATATCGGTGACGACTAGGGGGTGCTCTCAGGTCGTTACAAAGCATCAACGATCGTTAGTTAGTAACATACCTTTATTAAGTGAGTTGGAATCATTTCCACAGGGAGTGGTACATATTTAAGAATCAATACCCAAGTTTAAATGTGCGAAAGTCAGTCAGAGCTAGCATTAACAAATAAAAGCATGATTCAAATTTTGGATAACACAAGTTTAAAAAAAAGGGTTTTTTTTATTGTTATTATAAACTACAACAACAAATAATATGAAAGTTAGAAGTATAGAGACGGGTTCTTGGGATGTGATGTGATTATGGGCTAAGGTAGACAAATGTGTGATTGGAATCAATAGTGAATAGTTGAAGGGGGAAAAATTTTCTCTCAAATAATTTACCTCAAATCAAATTGATTTCTCTCAAACACCAATAAGCAGCAATTAAGAACAATCTTCGCTCTAGTACATTCCTTTCTCTAGCTGAATATTGGAAAAGAATTTAGGATTAACTTTCTCAAACTGAACCCATGAAAACCCAATACCCATAGACCATCAAATCAATAATTTTAGTTTTAAAATATCTCTCTCGAGCAAGACAAAAACATGAAGGAAGAGTTGTATTTGCAAATACAACCCATTATGTTAAGCCACCATTACATAATGAAAGCACTTATAACTAACATTTACAATATTTATTAACAAAATCTAGAAACTAAATAAATCCATAATCACACTCAAGAGGTGGGGTTTTATCTAGAAATCATAAAAAGATAGAAATTTTTACCAAATTATATCTCCATCATCTAGATAACATTAATTTCATCTTTACAACGGTCTAAGATAATGAATCTTCAATACCCGCTTCCAATTTTTCAGAAATGGAAATCTTAAAATTTTCAAAGCAAAGGAAATGTTGTCTAAAACCTAAGTTCTAAGCTCTTAACTTCAAAACTGATATTATTAATTGAAAATTTAATTCTCCCAATTGAAAACCAGATAATAAACTAACAACTTGAAAATGTATTTATAGTTACCATAATATGGCCACGAAGAACCATTTGGCACTTTAAGTTCAGATCGTCGATCTACTCGTCGATCCTCCCTTTGGATTGCTTCATATCTTTTTTTCTTTGGTATTCATCAACTTCAAGTTGTATAAGTTTAGATGATATAGCACTGCATGACGAAACCGTCAAGCAATGCACTAACTGCTCTTTTCTATCGCCGACTCGATATTCTTATTCATGGCTCTTCACATTGGAACATTAGGCGAGAGAATGTCTATTTGATAACTCTTCCAATGGTTTAGCAAATCATCGGTTCTTCGTTCCTTAAGCTGCCTTGTTATGTTTTGCTCATTACTGTCCATGCTTTGTTCCTCAATCCAAATACCCATCAATCAAGCATTTACATCTGTTATTGGCACAAAACTGTGTTTCACGACACTAAATCTATTAAAATAATGCCCTAAATGTGTCCAAAAGGTGAACTAGTCCTGGAGACGGAGTGAAAAGTAATAGTTTGGCTAAGGTCGATACATCTTCCTTTATTTTTTTCAAAATTTTATCAAACCGTTGAACCTTCTTGAGAATACGAGAGAGCATAGTCTTTGAACGACCATCTTTAGAATCTTTTGGAATTTGTCTCTCATGAGGAGGAACATACATATCCTTCTCCCTATCTCTTTCCTTCATAGTGGGGTTACGATCCCTGTACTATTCATCTCGATCTCTCCAACCTTCATCCTTTTTCAAACCTTGGTTACCGAACTGCTTGGGTAGTTTGCACGATAGACACCTCCTTTGTTTGCTAGAAGTTCACCTTCTGATTATACATCACTTCAAACTTTTCCTCTTCTGAGTTTACACACCCAACATCCATATCATTGACATTTCTAGAACCAGCCCCTTTGACAGTTTCGAAAAAATTTCAAGTTGGTTAATGATCTTTGCCATGTTTTTGTCCCTCTCTCGATCTTTTCAAGTTGCTCCTTTGTCAATTTAAAAGTAAGAGGGAAGATCTGATTTTTTTGGGTGTACCATCCCGGTTAATTTTTTTCATACCATCCATGAGATGGGTTGCTATAACGATAGGTTGTAGCATCAAACCTCCCGGAGAAATTTGTCAGCTACTCCTTCGTTCACAAATCAAGGATTTTGTAAAAGTATTGTAACAAAACATTATAGGGAAAACCATGAGTAGGGCATTGTAGTACCAACTTCTTACATCTCATGAATTGTCTCACCCTTCAAACTCATAAAACTTTGGATGCTATCCCGATGTTTCCTCATATTTGAAGGAGCGAAAAACCTCCCTTGATATGCGGCAAGATATTCCGATAAAGTGATGGAGTCTCGTGGAAATTCAGCAAAATACTTGCTTGCTTCTCCCATTAGAGAAAATTGGAACAACCTCAAACAGACTGACTCTTGATATATGTTCTTAAAGGAGTACAGCTCTCAAACATCAACAAAGGTTTCTTATATGCTTATGGGGATCCTCATGAGACAACTCACCAAACAACCCTTTCAATAGAAAGAGATACAACATGGGGCTTTTAATGTGGAAATTCTTCCCTTCAGCCGGAGGCAAGCCAATGGCACCAACTCCACCCAAAAGATTGGGGTCATTAACATTCGACTCATTGACATCATAGAGATTTTCTATGTCATCTTGGTGGCCCACTTGACTACCATTGGTTATGTTTACACTCATATCCTCTATTTCAAAACAACAAGAACACACAAACAAAAGTAAGTAGATTAAACTATGACTAAAGATAAAAAAAATTCAACTTCACCAAAAAATTCTCTAACAACACCAGTCCCCAATAGATCCGCTATTTAGATTAACATGTCACCGACATTTCTTCTGATTCTAAGGTTTACCTATTGCTAATTAGTACAAAACTCAACTAAATGAGTTGGGGTAAAATTCCACAACATGTACTTGAGAATTAATTAGGAAGTATAAATATGGTCAAATCTGCCATAAGATAGACATTATCGAATAAAAATATAATTCAAATCAAGGGGTGACACAAATGTCGAATAAGGGAGTTTTACTTTTTATTATCAAGTACAAATAGTGGAAAAAATACAAAATAAAAACATGAGATGGGATCTTTGGATGTGATTCGAATATAAGCTAATTTAGACAAATGGGTAATTATAACAACTAGGAAATAATTGTATATTAGTGAGTAGGATAAGCCATTTAGGGCATATATTCTCTGAAACAATTTATCCCAAATCAAGTTGATTTCCCTCAAACATAAATGATCAAGAAAAATAAGACCATCCCACACCTTAGTTCGTTCACCCTATTGAGCTTAACCCATGTCAACCAAATACACACTAACCATCAATCAATAAGCCTTGTTTTTGAAAACCTATCTCGAAAAAGCCAAAACACAAGGATAAAAGTGCATTTGCAAGTGCAAATATTAAATTTAAGCACTATTACTGATTGAAGTCACTTCTAGATATCATTTAAACTAAAAATTATCAATACCCTCAAACTAAATCATCCCACAATATCATAATCACACCCCAAGATTTGGGGTTTTATATAGACAACATAAAAAGATAAAAATCATTACCAAATTGAGTTTCCATCAACTAGGTAAGATTGATTGCATTGTTACAATGTTCCAATTGGAAGAATCTCAAAGAACCACTCCCAATTTCTCAAAAGTGAAGAATTTCAAATTTCCAAACCCTAGTAAAAGAAGAGAAAACTTATCTCTATACTTAGAATAATAATAACAATATGATAAAATTAAAATCAGATTCCAAAATAAGATGTTCAAATATGTATTTATAGTCGCCAAAAATATGTTGCGAAGAGACACTCAGCGGAATAAGTCGTTCTCACTAATTCACTCAGTGAACTCCCCTTTAGTCATTCCATCGCCTTTTATCCTTGGCCTTCATCACCCTTAATGTATGTAACTTTGGGTGATCAAATACTGCATCACAGGACCACTCGCGATCTTTCGACTGCTTCTTTCTCTCACCAACATGGTTATCTCCTTCAGGGCTCTGCACACTATAACTTTAAGGGGTCAAATCATTAACCCGCCAAGTAGACTTAACGATCACTAGGATTGCAAATAACTTGCCAACTAGACTTGGCGATCACCCGGCTTGCTTTAATTCATTCTTTCAGCGCTTTTTATTATTATATTTTTTTTGCAAATTAATGTCCTTACTTTGTTCCACAATCCATATACTTGGACATCAAGGGTTTTGCATTAGTTATTCGCACAAAAGAAGTATTTGAGAAGACTTCATCATTGTAAATTAATCCCAAATGAGTCCAAATCTTGGACTCATTAGTAATCCAACCTTTCCTAGTTACACATTGAACAGGACAAACCCAACTACTAACTGCAATAGGCTATATGACTCTAACATCTTGATGATTTCCTTTTAGACTACCTTTTGCATAGGTGGATTAAGTCTTCATTCATGCTCAATACTTTTCTTCTTGTTCGGCGTGAGTTGGATTTTATTAGAACAGTTTCTATGTGGAATCCCAATAATATCCGCAATAATCCATCAAATAGCCCGCTAGAAACTCTTCAATAAAAAAACCAATGCATCCACTTGTTCCCCACTCATATCTCTAACAATTATTTTTGGTGAAGTTCTACATTTCCCCAAGAATACCTAACTCAAATGTGATGGTAGATACTTGAGCTACAATTTTGCAGGCTTTTCCATAAATGGTTTCGCAGACGGAAAATCACGATTCTTCAAATCTTGCTCCAATATTTTTGGGTAGAACGCAATTCAAAACTATCAAGTGTGGTAACTAATATATCATAGTATGCGATATCATTACCATAATAATTCATCATTAACTCATCCAGTGCTTCAACATCCAACCTCTCTTCAATAAACACTTTAACTTTGATGCATGATATAATCCACCAATGATACCAACTTGATCGAGACCATTATTATGCTTCATCGACCAACAAATATTAAAATTTACCTCCTCATGATTCACTCAAAATTTCATATGTCCTCTTTCTATATCAACTAAAGCGTGCTCAAAAGTCAGGAGTGGTCTCCCTAAGATGGTGGGAACCTCAAAATGAACCTCACAATCAAGTATGTCAAAATCCTCCATAAAAATTAATGTCTCCACTTTAACAAGGACACTTAGAGAACACAAATAGGCTTCTTCACAGAAAGCTTTTGAAAATTGTGAAACTTCAATAGTACAAGGAATAGTGAAAGCTTTAGGATCCTCTTTATTTTTTTTGGGATCAGTGACCTAGTAGAATTAGCACTGCTATGTTGTAGCCTCTCATCATTCTCAAAACTTACTGCCCTTTTTTGTCATTAAATTTTTCATAAATTTTGCATACCTAGACATTTTCTCCAAGGTTTCTATTAGCAAAACATTAATGCAAAGTTATTTCAAAATAGTTATGAACGTGTGGCGTTTCCTTCTTTAGTCTTCTTCACCAATCTCCGTGAGAATAGGGGTAGAGGTCTTGTCCACCTCCTCTTTCTTCTCTCTAGCACTTTTATACTTTCCAGTAACCTCATTATCATCTTCATCTCTTTTTATAAGAATTTCAACCTCAGACGGCATAAGGGGATATCAAATCTCTTCATCATCTTATTCATTATATCCTCAATGTGTAACTACTATCATCATTTTATCTATTACCAGATTTTTATTCCCATGTCAAACTTAGAGCCTTACTCTCTTCTTCTTGTTACCCTAGTTGTTTCGGTCATAGGTTTTATCACGACTAAAGTTCCCATCTCGGACATAGTTACCCTTTGATTGTAGTTTCCACAATTTAAACCTTGGTTTCCTTGTCCTTGTTCCAATTATTTGAGTTTTAAACTTAGGTGTTAGCTCGGAAACCCCCTGTACGATCATTCACCAAATACAAATTCTCTTTGTAGTAACATTCCTCAAATGGTAGTGGTGGTGTTCTAATTAAGTAATTTACCGCACTCACCTTTCCTACAGTAATGCTCACATGCTTCAATACTCTATCCGCATTTGAGTCATCTCCTTACGAATGTCATCAATAGATTGACTTGGTGCAGCCTGAACTGCAAATATGCTTCTACCAGTATCCGCCTTTCTAGTGCTCCATGCCTTATTATTCTTTGAAATCTTCTCTGTTTTCTTAGCGATCTCCTAAAAAGCACACTCATCATATGATCCTCCAGCAATTGTATCAAGCACATTATTTCCATTGTCATTCCGACCTTTATAGATATACTCTTTTAGTGACTCATCATCTATACGGTGATTCAGAACACTTCTTATGAATGTAGTGAACCAATCCAATTAAATGCTTATAGACTTTCATGTAGTGCCACAAAATTGTTTACTTTGTCCTTTTGATTTAAATTCTTCGATACCCGTAAAAACATTGCCATGAACAACTTGTGCAATTGGTCTCATGTATGAATCAAGTTTTAAGGAAGTTTAGAAAACAACACCACATCATCACTAGTCAATGATAGAGGAAACATTCTCAAGCCTATGAATTTCATATCCATCTTTCGTCATCCCACATAACTTTTCCTGACACTTATCAATTTATTTAAGGGATCATATGGAGTTGTAATACTACGAAAGTCAATGTCATGCCCTAGTGACCAACACTATGAAATAAACTCTATAACACTGATTCTAGGCCTAAAAAAATGTACCTAAACCAAGGAGGATGTACCTGAACGTTAAGGGACGACTATGACGTCTGGAAACTAGTGCAAATAAACTAGTTAACGTCCGTAAGTCTTGTGAAGGATTGCAAGTGTTGTATGGAGTCTAAAACATGTAAAATACTTTAAATAGGTAAAATGATATATATAGGGTAAAAATGTCCAAGTCGAACCCCCCAAGGACCAAATAGGTAAAATGATTTATATAGGGTAAAAATGTCCAGGTCGAACCCCCCAAGGACCTCCCTATTGGTCCTTGAAGGGACCCCGAATTTTTCCAAAATAGGTACGTAGGGAGGAATTACATTGTGATGAAACCAGTCTTCGACGTTGATTCTCAGCAGATTTTCCCACTCAAATCAAAAACCAAAAGTTCTCCCTTCACTGTACTTTCTCTCTCTACTCAATCTCCATTGAAGAAACTTTGAAGCTTAAAAAAGAAGACCAAATACCAAAGTATTCTACTCAAATGGAGGCTAAAGTCTTGGTTAAGGTATGGTTTCTTTCACTCCATGGATTCCTTTCCCGAAGAGGTCTTTTCAAGGAAATTTTCAAACTTCCCCAAACTAAGGTTTTTCTCTATCCATGGGTCTCCTTTGAAAGATGAAATTAAGAATCAATTGTGATTAATTATGGTCAATTAATGTTGTTTGAGTGTACATTGATGGTTAATTCTTATTATTAACTCAAGATTCCCATGAACCCATGACTTTCTCCAATTACATGAAAACCTTAAATTTATATGGTGAATTATGGACATGATGAATTTTGTTGATTGACTATATTTATTTTAAATATGTAATTGCTTATTGAATTTACCTCTTTTATGCTTTGGTTATTTATTCCCTGGTAATTGAAGTATAAAGTCAATGAAAGGGCAAGATGGTGTGAAGATTGATTCTTCTTGAATTCAATTATCAAGTATGACCTACTTTCATAGTGATGCTCCTATAACTAATATGAGATTGTGATGATGACAAGTATTCCCCATCCTTAGCCCTAGACAATCCAATTGTCTATGAAGTATGTGATCATATTATGATATGATTGACATTGAGTCTAAGATTCCTCCATTAGAGTCGGTACCCGTAGTGAGGGACATTCTGGAATTCATTCCCAATGACTTGCCCAGAGATCCTCCCGAATGGGGAATAAACTTCTGCATACACTTTCTGCCGGATGCGAAACCTATCTCAATGCCTCCTTACTGTATGGCTCCGATCAAGTTTGAATAACTTAAGCTTCAACTCAATGATTTACTTGACTTGGGATTCATAATACCTAGTATTTCTCCTTAGGGTGCTCTTATTTGGTTTGTAAAGAAGAAGGACAAATCCCTTAGCATGGGCATTGATTATCGTCAAGTAAACATCCTCTCCCGAGGATGGAAAATTGGTTTGATCAAGTTCAAGGGGAAAGATACTTTTCAAAAGTTGACATGAGATCAGGGTATCACCAACATAGGGTGAGAAGTGAAGACATACCTAAACGACTTTCTAAACTAGGTATGGTCATTATGAGTTCCTAGTTATGTTTTTTCCCTAACTAACGCCTCGATGATTTTCATGGACCTTATGAATAGGGTGTTCCGAGTTTACCTTAACTCCTTTTAGATTGTCTTTATTGATGATATTTTGGTATAATCTAAGGGTGAATATGAACAAATGTGTCATTTTGGGGTAGTATTGCAAGTCCTTAAGGAACACAAACAATTTTCCAAGTATATTAAGTGAGGGTATAGAGGAAATTCTGAGAAAGAACGAAGTGGTTAAGAATTGTACTAGAACGTAAACTCCAACCGACATTAGAAGTTTCTTGTGTCTATCCGGGTGCTATGGAATGTTTTTTGATAGGTTTGCATCCATTGCTTCTCCTATGACTACTTTGACCCAAAAGAGTATTATGTTTGCCTGTTCAGAGTCTTGTGAAAGAAGCTTCCAAGTGTTGAAACACAAGCTCACCTCCGCTCAGATGTTGACCTTATCGGAGGGTACCAAGGGTTGTGTGGTATATTGTGACCTTCAGTTACCTGGTTAATCGTATCCTTATATCGTTCCTATATAGCCTCTCCTTCAGTTATATCCAGTTTCAATTCAGCTTCTAACTACAAATAGAAAAGGCTTGGACGTATAGCAAGATTAAATATGTGGTATTGCATACGAGAATGATATATGAATTGAATGGTTGGAAATAGAGCTGGAGATGAGCGATAGACATTGGTTAAGACTTCAGAAATCACCTTAGAAATTACCAATAATACCCCTATCGACCTCACTCTTTTTTTTTGCTAGCTTGAATTCATAACTTCCGGGGTAGGTTTGGGTTGTGTCCTTATGAAAATTAGAAATGTGGTAGTGTATGACTCTAGAAAACTCAAGGTGAAAGATCAGAACTATCTAACACATGACCTTGAATTAGTTGTGGTGGTATTTTCCTTGAAAATATGGAGACATTATCTTTATGCTGTTCATCTCGATGTATTTCCTCACCATAAAAGTCTTCAATATGTGTTTGGTCAAAAGCAGTTAAATCTCTGACAAAAAAGATGGTTAAAACTCTAAAAGTTTTAAACATGAGTGTTATCTACCACCCCGTCAAGGCCAGTGTGGTTGTTGATACTTTAAGTCGTATGACCATGGGAAGTGAGTGACATGTGGAAGAGGATAACAAAAAGAACTACTGCAAAATGTTCATAGGTTTGCTTAGTTGGGTGTTCCGTTGAAAGATGTAAGGTCTCTCAAAATCAACTAAGGTATCTAGAGGCTCACATGTCTATAAAAAGATAAGTAACATGTTAATAAGGTGTTTTACAGTATATATTATTGATATGAATGGGTTTAGAGGTCAAGCATCCACGATATTCGAAAGGTAGTCTTTACACGTGCTAGTGTGTCCTTGCATGTTTGCCTTGTTTTTATCTGTTGTGTGGAGTCCACAAACAATATAGGTGACCCTAGAATCTTAATAGCCATGTTAAGGCTTAAAATGTTCGGGTACTACTCCCTGAAGACAACTCTAAGGGCCCTCGAGGAGGAGCCTAACATTGGACAAGGAAGCTGCCTAAGGCAGCGAGTAGAGGCAAGATGTTTATGTTGTCACGCGTCGTGCGCCTGGCCCTGAGTGTGCCTGTGCGTCATGCACCCTACACGAGGTCCACTGCCTCAAAAATTTGGTCAGGCAAAATTAGGAGTTATCTCCGCAACACGCATCTAATTCCCATATTCGGTTGCGTCTTTTTAAAGTCAAGTTTGACATGTATAAAAGTCCCAATAAATATGGGGTTGTTTTGGTAACTTTAGGAGTCGGTTATAAATTGTTTGTAAGATTTATTTAACCACTTTCACAAGAAAAAACACTAACATCCAATAAGAAATTAAAGTCCCAAATCTCTCCTCTCTTAAATTTCTCAAACCTCCATTGGAGGGAAAACTCGATGTTCAAGGTAGGGGCTGTTTATGCATGGATTCTGTCACATACGGGAAGCACCCCCTAGACATAGCCAGTGTCTTCCTCCACGAAGAGGACTAAGACTAACCTCTTAGCATTCATCATTACATATCATAGGTTAAATTGTTGAAAATTTAGAACTTTTCTTATACACCTATTGTCACGTCCCAAAACCACACTCTAGAAGTTAGGGCTAATCTCATATTTTAATTGGCGTACATGACCTCTCAGAGGTCTTGTACAAGCCATTTCCTATCGCTCATCGTATACAATAATGAAAAGTAGTGCATAATTAGAACTTTTCACACGAATATCATAAAACATCTTTTCGTATAAAATCATAATACTAAGTCTCAACTCATCAAATCTTAGACACGAGAATACATTGGGACAGAGACCATACTTTAACATATAGAAATACTTAGTCTATTACAATACTTCTAGGGAAATAAAAGACATTAATGTATACCTTTGAGTCAATTGAGGACATACTTTCATTAATTCCCATGAAAAATCTTTTAAATGTTTTGGGAGATTTTTTCCCTTTATTTAAAATTTGATAATAAAATAATTTTTTGATGAAAAAGCAATCGCTGCGTTGCAGTCATTGTTTAAATTTTTTATTTGTTGAAAGAGGATAACTCATAGTGCTAAGAAAATCGAGGAGGAGGAGAAGGTTTAATAACCTTTATTTTAAAATTTTCTTCATGAGAAAGTGAATTTATTCAAAAGATATTTTTTATCCTTTATGAAATTACTTTCACCTTTTGACATAATACTTTGGTAAGGGAATATCCATCTAACTGTGAGGTATAAAGCTTTATTTGAGTGATGAAAGGAATACCTAATATCATTATATTATTTATGTCTTAGGTTATCATAAAATCATTTATGAAACCAATCATTATTTCATATGTAAGCGTTTCTTAGTTTATAATTTATTTTGAGCTTTTCCCCTATTGTGGAGAATAATAGGTTAGTGCCTTTATCTAGATAATTATGATGAATTAATCCTTCAATAATATACTTTTGATCTGCGCCTCCATGAAATAATGAAATTTTATGAGTAATATAATTTTAATCTATAACTAATGTTATGGGTATGTCATAGTTATGTGGTCTAATGATCGTAATTGTATTAATTCCTATTTTTGATAGAGGTTCTACGAGAGACTCTACTTCTTTAGATGTCTATGCTGATTCTGATTTACATTCCTCCGATTCTGGTTTGGGTCGTAGATTTTTAAATGTTTTATTAGTAAATGACTCAATTTCTCAAGTATTGAGTCTCTACTTAATATTATTTATTTCATCTCTTATTTGTACTAATTCAGCCTGAATACTTTGTAGAGTTGTTTCGGATTTTATTGGTTGTTTAAATTTAATTAAAACACTTGACATACCAAATTTCATAATAGTCCTATTATCCGATTGTTTATCAAGAACTAAATCTCTTAAGACGATTAAGTTTTTGTTCTTGAAATCACGATCCTCAATATGATATATCATATCAAAAAGTATTTCTTTATTACTACTTGTTATAAAATTTATAGAATGATTCTTCCATGTGCAAATTGCACTGCCACATTGATATACCTTGGTTTAACGGTATTTTTAATGTTTTTTCCTTAAGTTTAGTGGGTCCAAAATCCTTTTTGTACTAATTTTTATTAAGTTTCTCTTTATTTCCAGAAAATCTGTCAAAAAAGATGAATGCGGAGGTTTTTGAGCAAGAAATATAGAAAAGTACCACCTATGGAGATTGTGACGGTTCGTGTTTCTCGTGACGGTCCGTAGGTGGCATCGTAGTGCAGCTGCTGAAGGAAGATGAAGAATTCTGACAATGTGTAGGGTTACGGAGTGCGTGAGAGACGGTCGTAGCCATGACGCTCCGTCCTGCTGGTTCGTCATGAAGATCAGAGAAGTAGTCCCTGTACAAAAATTCCAAGAGTTCAAGTGTTTTGGAATGGAGACACTCGGCGGACGGTTGTGCCTGTGACGATCCCTCATACCTGCCGTCGAGGGAAATGAAGAGAGCAGTAGAAGAAATTGCACAAGTATGGGATGATGGAATCCATGAAGGCCCCGTCGTGACCATGACAATCCGTCGTGAGGTCCGTCAACCCAACCGCGTTCTGACAGATTTTCAGCAAATAGAGTCCTTATTTAATTAGGTTTTTATTTTTTACATATAGTTCGAAAAACCTAATTTTTGAGGTTAGAACCTTGATTATTTTTAGACTCTTTGTTAAACTCTTGATTTTTGAGCTTCTTTAGTGGATTAGACTTGAGGATTATTATTACACTTTTGGAGAATCTTTGTTTTTCAATTAATTTCAGTAATTGATTATTGGTGATCTTTGTTAATTAATCAAGCGAACCTTCAGCTTTTACTCTTTCTCATTGAAGTAAGTGCATGAATTCTTATATCATATATTTTAATATTGCGATTATGACTATGGGTAACTAAACTCCATAACTAGGGTTGTGGGAACCATAGGCGAATAATGAGGTAAAACCTAACTAAAATAACAATTCTAGAATAGTGTCTTGCATGTATTGATAATTCTTTCACTTAGAAGTCTTTTTAACGGATGGCTAACGTTAGAACTCGCCTTAATGCTAGTTGCCAGACCAAGGAGGTAGATAATAGGAAAAGAATTATCAACATAGATTCAGTGTATATTATCTAATAGACTAGTATTGATTGGTATGAGGTAATAATAACTTAGTCAAATATCGAATACGATGATTAATAAGAGGTAAAGATAAGGGTTAGTATAGCAACACATGTAGCCGGACCAAGGTGCGGAGTAAAATCTTCTAGATGCCGGACCAAGGATTTAGAAATACCTAACTTATCACTTTGCATGCAACATATTAGGAAAAAATTGATATAGTTAGAATTATCAAGTTATCAACCTGTGGGGAACACGTTAACACTAGTTACTTTTATTAATTTAATACACTCCAACATTTGAAGTTGTTTGTTGTATCCTTTAATTTCACTAGTTATTTACATTTATTTAGAAACAGAAAAACCCCCTTTTGTAATTTTTTCTTTCCAAGGAAGTAATTGACTGAACAATAGTAATAATAGATTGAAGTTAAGTCTAAACTATTTTCCTCGTGCGAATGATCTCAACCTCATTAGTTGGGTTATTTACTTGACACGACCGCTTTACTTCTTATTTGAGAAGTAAGTCTGAGCGTATCATGCATTCACAAGAGTAAATGACTTACTATCATCACAATCATAGGCTCTATGTAGTTGATCTTCATCGGTAAGATTTTCATTGGAGGAGGAGTTGTTTTTATAATTTTCTAGGATAGAATACATCTTATCTTTAACTTGTTCTTCTAATTCTAACATATTAATTTTGTCTTTCTTTTTATTAGTGGGTGGATAGTATTTGGCTCAACGTCCTATTTTTCCACAACCCCAACACCTTTCAATGTTGTTTGGTTTAAATTTATTTTTACTAGGATCACAGTTTAGCCTTTTTTTGTAATGACAGGGTTTTTTCTGATATATTTTCACTCTTCTGGCTTCTTTTGATTCCATTAAAATCAATTTTTGATGGGGCAGATAGTTTAATATAAGCGAAGTTTTCACAAAAATTTCCTAGCTCCTTTTGTAAAATTTTACTATCCTTTTTTGATTAATTTTTAAGTTTGATATTTATAAATAATTCTAATATAATAATATCTATAAAACATATGAGGTCACCATAGGTCAAATGATTAAAATAAATTTATCCTTCAAACCTATATTTTAATTTTATCCTAACCTTTTCAAAAAATAGTGTTGGTAAACCATTAATAAATTTTTCTTCCCAATATTCATGATTGCAGTCTTTGCGAATCATAATTTTTTTACAGAGACATCTTTATACCACATGAAATCATCTAACTTTGGGCAAGATAGATTAGATAATATTTCTAATCATCTATCTTGAAAGAATTAAGGTTCACCTATAAAGTGTTTAGCTAGTATAAGTTAAGCTAGCACTAGCATCTTTTAGAATTTGATTGTTGCCCACAGGTTCAGTTTTAATTATACGAATAATAGTAGTTTCATTTGCTACATTTTCCCAATTATCTTCATTGAGGAGTTGCCGTACAAATTTTGTAATGTGCGATTAAATTGGGTGGTAATTAAAGAAGCAGCTTGTTTATCGGATAAACTATTTATTTTATATATCGTAATAGTCATACCCATTTCATGTAAGTATGTGATAAAAATTAATTTTCTTCATACTGTATATCCGGAAAGTAAGGTGTCTTTATTCGTTTTGATGGAATAATTAGACCTAATTTATTAATTTCATCATCATTATCTTTGGATAAGGTATTTATGGCCTTAGAATTTACTTTTTCATTAATTATTCCTATAAGTTCATCACTAATTTCAAGTTTCTCTTGAATGTTAAGATATTTATCTTTGGAAAGTTCAGGTAATTTAAATATTGGGTGAATTTCTAAATTGTTATTTTTTTCTCTTATAGGAAGAGCAAGTGTTTATCCATAATATCCGATTTATTATTAGCCTTTATGATATGATTTTATACAATGTAAAGTAATTAATTTGTATAAATTATTTTTTGTAGTATTTAATTTATATCCTTATTTGTAGGATCGTCTTTTGTGTCTACTAAGTCCATTTTAAAGGGTGAGGCACTAATAATTTTATATTCTATTGGTGAAGTAATTTCTTCTAACGGGAGAATTGTAGACTCAGCTACTTCAATATTATTGGTAGTATACCATTTGTTAATAAGAATGTTTAACGACACCTTTTGGCATCTAATTGTCCTATATATTCAAACCATCTAAAACATTCTATATTACATTTTGATCTTTTCATATCACTAAACCATCTTTCTAATAAAAAGTATCTTTATACATGCCATTGTTTTAAATGAAATTTTCTTGATTAGTCCAAAGTTTATCTAAATATTTAATATCTGGTTCAAAAGGTTTGTCTAATCTAATCATGCATAAAGCATCCTTAATTTCTTTACTAGTGGTTGGATTAGATTTTTTTGTTCATATTTTACTTTTGAAAGAAGGATTGTAATTTCTTCTTTGTATCTATATTTTCATCAAGGGTAATTATTTTCTATACTATGTGGGTTTGCATCTTTATCCCATTTTTATCTAATTGAATTCATAGAAATTCTATCTGAGGTTTCATAATTTCTGCTTTCTTTTTACTTAGGCTTATACTAGAATGTTTAATTATGTGTATAAATTTTTCTAATAACCTGATATGTTCATGTTGTGTTTTTTGAGTATAATAATATATCATCTATATAAACAATACAATTTTCTAATTGATTAAAATATTTGTCCATAAAATATTGGTATCTTCCTGGTGAATTTTTATATCCAAATGGTAGAACATTCCATTCATAAAATACTTGTGGTACGGTAAATGTTGTTAGCTGTTTTGATTCTTCTTCTAGTTTCAAGTGATAAAATCCTGATTTAAAAATTTACTGAAATAGTTATATCCTTGTATAGAAATAAAAAAACAAAATTGAGAAAAAATAATAAATTGACAACTTATGAAAAAATTATCTATACGTAAAATGTGTTATATAGAAGAGTACACATGTACATTTAAAGAATATTATTACAAAGCAAGATATAATATAAATGAAGCAAAAGAAATTAGACCACAATATTTTACAAAACTACAAGAACCATTTAGTACAAAAATAATTAATGATTGGAATAATAAAGGATTAACAGATACTTTAGGAGCTAGAATAAAATATCTACATCAATGGTTTGTACAATTATGTGAAAATCAAAAAGAAAAAATTAAAATGGAGAAAGTACTAATTAAAAATCTAGCATGTTGTAATGATACCCATAGATTTACCTGTTGGTATATCTCTGCGGTTTTCTGAAACTATCCTTGGTTTTGATTGAAACATTGTTGTTGATCGAGGAGGATGAATTTTCTCGGAAAACTGATTGAAGTGGTTGTAGCTTGGGTTAGCTATTTATGGGTTCTTTTAATGGTGAGGGTATAGTATATTTTGGTAGGAGGGAATACATGTATATATCTTTTTATTTTGATTGATCTTCTTCATAAAATGGTCGTTTCATTTTTTCTTAATGTTTGAACGTTGGGAAAAGTCTTATTCTTGATCTCACTATTTTCGTGAGAAATTTCTTTATTAAATTTTTTGGGAGATTTCCTCCCTCTATTTGAAAAACAAGGTTGTATAATAATATTTTCCATCTAGAAATTGTATAATTTTTATGAAAAATATATTGATCTATGTTGTAGTTTAAATTATTTTCAAATTGAGTAACTCTTATTGCTATAAAGAAGGTTAAACAAAATCTAGGAGGAGAAGAAAGCTTAGTAATTTTTATTGTATAATTTTATTGATTTGAAAATAGATCTATTTTAAAAGTATTTTCGCTTTTTAGGAAATTATTCTCTTCTTTTGATATATATTTTAGGTAGGGGAATATAAGAATTTTACCTAATATGTTGGTATGGATGTCTTGCGGTCTAATGATCTAAATGGTACCAATTCTTAATTAAGATAGAGATTCTACTTCTTTTGATGTTTGTTCAGGTTCAGATTTATTATTTTCCGATTCCCTATTAGGTGGTGATTTTTTAGTAATTCTGTCAACTTGTTTATCAAGAACTAAATTTCTTAAGGTAATTAAGTATTTTTCCATAATATCAGTATTTTTAACATGATTTATCATATTAAAGAACATTTACTTATTACTACTATTAATGATATTTACAAAAGGATTTTTGTAGGTGCAACCTGTACTACAACCTTCACAAGTATCTGATGACTTACTCTCTTCAGAACTGTAGGTCATTTTTAGCTGATCATTGTTGCTAAATTTTTTATTGAAGGAGGAATTATTTTATTCCAAAATAGAAATATAATTACTTGTTAACTTCTTCTTCCAGAATTAACATTAATTTTCTCTTTATTTTTATTAGTGGTTGGACACTCTTTGGCGCGATGGCCTTTTTTTCCACAGCCCCAACACCTTTTAGTGTTGTTTGTTTTAAATATATTTGTACTAGTCTCATGGTTAGACTTTTTGAACCTTCTCTTTTAATGATGGGATCTTCTGATTTATGTTTATTTTATTATTCTCTTTTTCAAAAGACTCTTTTGATGGGGCAGATAGTTTAATAACCAAAGCCTTGAAAAAAAGTTTCCTAGTTCATTTTGTGATATTTACTATCTCTTTTTAGTTGTTTCTTAAGTTTTATGTTTGTACATAAATATAGTCCAGTAGTATTTATAAAGGTTCTAAGGTCACCATAGGTTAATTGATTATGAGGAATTTTTCCTTCAAATCGATCTTTTAATTTTATTCTAACCTTCTCAGCTAATAACTTGGATGGACAACTAATAAATTTTTCTTTTCAATAATCATGATTACAATCTTTTCTAATCTTAACTTTGTTGCCAAAAATATCTTTATACCATCTAAAATCATCCATCTTTTGGCAAGATAGATTATTTATTATTTCTAGACTTCTATCTTGAAAAAGTTAAGGTTCTCCAAAAAAATGTTTAGCTATCCTATAAAGTAAGGTGGTAGTGGCATCTTCTGGGACTATATTGTCTATAGTTTGCGCTGAAGATTCATCTTGAATAATTTGGTTGATAGTTGTAGTATTTAATATATATTGCCTATTATTTTTTGTGAGATGATTATCCCAATTTTTTATAAATAATGCCGGTAAATCTAGCTTTAATGAAAGTAGCATATCATTTAACTGATAATTTTTTCATTTTATAAGCCATAATTCTCATTCCCATTTCATGTAATAATTTATAAATTTTATCTTTGGCTAGTCCATCAATATTCCATTAAGTTTTTTCTCTTTCAAAATGTGAATTTGAGATAGAAACTCATTTTCTTCGTATTGCATATCTGGAAAAGAAGGTTTCTGATAAGAGTTCATTTTAATAAAATAATTAGAACATAATTTATTAATATCTTTATCATCTTTTTCGTACAAGGTGGTTATACTTGTTGTTTTTAGTATTTTATAAATTATTTCTATAAGATCATTTGTCATTTCAAACATTTCTTGAATCATAGGGAATTTCTCATTAGAAAATTCTTGTAGTTCAAATATTGGATGAGATTCTAGTTTTCTATTTTAATCAGTGTAGGAAGAACTAGGTTTATCATTAGAAATTGTTTTAGTATCAGCTTCAAGAATTTGGGTAGAAACTACATAGAATAGTTGATTTGTATAAATATTTTGTTGCAGAATTCATTTTATATCTTTATTTTTGGGATCTCCTTTAGTATCGACTTTATCCATTTTAAAAGGTGATTTTGTAATAACTCTACCTTCAATGGATAGACTAAATTCTGTTAAAGGAGTGTAACACCCTAAAACAAAATAAGGTGAACTAGAGATTTGTTAATGTTTCTTGAGTGAATTTTAAGTTAAAATGTGTTATAATAGTGTTTTTAGGCAATGTGTGAAGTTTGGTAAATTTTGGAGGTCAAACGTGCAAGAACGTCCATGACGTTCGAAAGGTGTGCCTTAGAAAGTACTTGTGTGTCTTGATGGGTTTGAGTGACATTTACGTGTTCGTTTTAATTAAAATTGATATGGGATGTTCCTTAGAACTAAAAGACTATGTTTAGGCTTTCAACCTCTGGATACGACCCCACCTTGAAAACACAAGGAGCCTTAGCAGAGGACCCCAACTCTTGTTAAGAAGCTGCAAAAACAGTGACCAAAAGACGACCAAAGGGGCTGTCGGTTGGTCCACCAACGATTTGTCGACCATAGGAAGTCGATTTTTCATGCAAGTCAGGACATCCTTCCCGTGAAGGAGTCTAAATCCTAACCAGTGAGACCCCACCAATGGGCCTTTGGTTGAAAAACGGTCCATTGGTTGGTCCGTCGATGGAGACTATCCAAAATTGTAATTTTCTGCCAAGACTTGGGGTGTTTGGTAAATTCACCCCAAGTCTTTTATGAAGCATGGACGTTTATTTTAGGGTTTATTATGTATATTAATGTGTTTGAAACTGTAATACCTACGTTAAGACTCCATTTCCTAAGACCCCAAACCCCTCTCCCTTAGAAGTCTCTCCAAGTCTCAATGGAAGCTAGAAGTCAAGAAGAGCTAGGAGGGCTGTTTGTGGACATGTTCTTCATAAAAATCATTGGGGTTTCTCTAATATAATGTATAGTATCAATCATTGAACTCTCTTCCATTCAAGGAGCCTCTTTCTTAAAGATTTCAAAAAGTGTTTTCAACCCTAGTTTGTTCTATCTTCAACTCCGAATACGGGTCTTGCATGAAAACATTTTGAGTGAAATAATAATGATTTTTATAATAGTATATGATAATTTTAAGGTCAAAACTTCAATTAAAACATGTTAATGATTTTCATCACATGTTGGCTTAAGAAATGGGTTAAATGAGCATAGTTTTGTAGTCTTTAAGCTTGGCCTTGCTTATGTTTTTGTTGATGTTTAGCTACTTCCATGATGTATAATATATGATTAACTATTGAGTAAAATTCTATAGGTGATGAAAGCAAGGATTAAAGGGTATGTTTGTTACGTTGTTTAAGCTTTAATAATAAAATGGTGTTGAGTGGTATGGTCCACCTTCTTGGTGGCGGTGTTACTTGATGAAATTTTTTATACTTAGTATGTATTATGAGTATGTCTTTTATGTCCTAATATGAGAAATAAAGTGATAATGAAGATGCTCCTTGTTTTGTGTAGCATGAAGCTTGAATTGTATGTTTGTCTTAGATTATGCCAAAATGAAATATATGATTATGTGAAGCATGTAAGGTGTGTTATTTGATGAATGAAGTCCTAAAGAAATATTAGATTTTAATATAAAATAAATAATGCTTATTGCAAGATGTGCTCACAAGTACACACACACACACAATTAAATGAATGTATGAAGTTAAGTTGAATAAATAGAGGAGTTTTGAGGTGGACACTCTTCGTGAATTGAGATGAAGCGTTTAATAGAAACCTCACTACATCCTAATAGCTTTCTAATAAAGGTTGGAGGATGAATGCCATTCGTGAGTTGAGATGTGGTGTTCAATTGTTATCCTTAAGCTATTGTATATAATTTTTAGAATTTATGGGGGTTATGTCTAGCACCGAGAGGATATGAAGAAGACGTGGTTACACTTCGTGAGATGAGATATTGTATTCCAATGTACTTCTTTAAATAAGTACTCCTCGTAAGAAGAGATTGAGTTACTTATTAGCAATCTTCTTATCCACTAACTTTGCGCCCACATCGGTGTAGTTATTGGTCAATCCATGTAAAAACTAAGAGAATGACCGTACTCTAAAAAAGTAAGGATCCCTCATTCGATAAAGGCTAATGTCGCGATTCCATACCTAGCACTTATGGTCTACATTGAGAATTTCTTTATCAAACTCATTTTCTAAGAGTTATAGAGATATTGTAGTAAATACTAGGGATAACTTGTGCTCTTATTCTTTTGTCAAAAGTAGGGAACAGCAAGTGTCTGATCAGATCAATCAAGCGTTGAGATAACTCCCACAAAAGTAATCAAAATGCTATGTCTTCAAAAATAGTGTACTACTTAGGGTAGGTTGTGGAATAGTACGCTATTTATCAATTGCAGTAGGAAGGCATTTTGAAAGGGTAGTCTTAGTGAGTCTTATGTGAATTGATTGAACTAACTCTCCTAAAAGAACGTACTACTTACGATAGGTGGTTGTACAAGACGTTATCAATCTATTGCCTAGATAGTACTTTCCGAAAGAGAAGTATTGGTGGCAAGATTTCTAAAAAAATGTACTACTTAGGGTAGGTGTTGGTATGGGACTCCATATACTCATTTCACTAAGTAGGCATTCCAAAAGGGAAGTCTTGGTGTGTTGTTTGGGTGTTCTTCTATTGTATTTCCATTGAGTGGGGGCTTGTTCACGCGAGGTCAGTACATCAAAAAAATAGGTAGTCTTGAGGTATTGCTTTTGTGTGTATTGAAGGATGCATATGTGTATTTCCTTCATGTCTTACTTTAGTGAGTCTTAGGATGACCTTAGTTCGGGAAACTCCAAAAAAAATGAGTTTACTTCTTCATTGGAAATACCTTGGAAATTCACTACTTTGAAGTAATTTTAGTTCACTTTAATGTTAAAGGAAGTTCACTGTAATTGTTCAAATGAACACACAACAATATTTTTGGAAGTTCACTGTAAATGCTAGTTAGTTTACTGTAAAGTATGTCTTTTGGTTAAAATTATGGAAATACTTCTCTAAGTATTAAATGATGTTTCTTATGTTGTTTTATATCTATATTCATGAGTGTTTTACATAATTGACATGAAAAATGTATTTTTACTAAAATGTCACATTTTGCATGTTTTGGCATGTCATACTTAGTACTTTATTTGTACTAATTCCATACTTTTAAGTTTGAAAGCGAAGCTTGGGAAATCTACTTCTCGAGATTTGATATGTCCTCATATATTCGAGGACATAGTCTATGTTTTCTTAGTTTTAATATAAAGACTTATAATGTATTTTTATTCCAATGTAAGGGGTTGTGTCCCTAAAATATTATATCGTATCTTTAAGTTGGCTTGTGACGATGAGATTCTCTAAATATTTATGAAAAGACTAGCTTTTTATTCAATGCATTGAATATTTTTAATTCCGCACTACTTTTCATGTCTTATGTATTGAACGATAGTCAAGAGTTTGTACAAGACAATAAAGGGTCAAGTACGCCCGGTCATGACCCAAGGGTTCTCCCTAACTTCTAGGGGGTACTTTTGGGTCGTGATAAACTTTGTATCAGAGCATAAGGTTATTGAAAATAGTTTAGGGTCTAAAAGTCGCACAAGCCACATCTAGTAGTATCTTGGTCATTGCTGTGAGTCGGGACACATCAATGGATAAGAGGCTATAGGATGATAGAAGTTTCACTTTCTTTTCGATTCTAATGTTGTGCCTTAAAGTTGAGTCATATAAGGTGTGTTTTCTCAACCATTTCTCTTTATTTTTATAGGACATGAATACGAGGAGATCATCCGCTAGAAGGGAGGAGGGAGGTGTATCTAATGAGAGGATCCCTCCCTGTGTTGGAAAACTTCCTATTGTTGGCCTAGAGGAAGAAATTAAGGAGGTTTCCCTTAAAAAACCTCAAGTGCTACCGGAACCTCAAGAGCCTAAAGTGCCTTCTATTCCTCAAGCTCCTTTTATTAAAGGAGATATGACTGATGCAAAGTTGAGGGTTAAATAATGAACTTGACGCAACTCATGACGACTCAAGATCATGTCATCAATAATCATTTTCTTGCCAAATCTAATTAAAGAGTTGGACCCCAACCTAATGCTAGTACACCCGCTTCTAGAATTTGATATTTCATGAGTATGAACCTTCCCACTTTTTATGGTACTAAAGTTGATGAAGATCCACAAGTTTTCATAGATGAGGTTTTCAAAGTGGTAGATGTTATGGGTGTGACTCCTAGGGAGAAAGCGGAATTAGTCGCTTACCAACTCAAAGATATGGATCAAGTGAGGTTTGAGCAATGGAGGGTTAACAGACCCTTAGATAGAGGTACGGTTGATTAGGAGGAATTCAAAAAAGCTTTCCTAGACAGGTTCTTTCCCCTAGAGTGGAGGGATAAGAATATGTTTGAATTCATGAACTTTTGTTAAGGGGGAATGAGTGTGCAAGGGTACTCTGTCAAATTCATCAAACTCTCTAAGTATGCCCAAACCATGGTAGCCAACCCTAGAGCTAGGATGAAAAAATTTGTGATGGGGGTGTCTAGATTAGTGGAGAAAGTGTCGTACGAAAATGCTTCTTAATGACATGGATATTTTTAGGCTCATGGTATATGCACGATAAATTTAGGAGTCCAAAATAAGGGAGATAAGTAAAGAGGGGAAGAGGCCTAGGTCATATGATTGTAGTCACCAAAAACCTAAGAACAGATTCTATCACCAAGATTCTTCCATGGGAAACAAGGATAAGGCTCCAAACAAAAATTCCCAAGGTGGTGGCCATAC
Source organism: Solanum lycopersicum (assembly GCF_036512215.1). NCBI lineage: Eukaryota > Viridiplantae > Streptophyta > Magnoliopsida > Solanales > Solanaceae > Solanum > Solanum lycopersicum. The sequence goes on from NC_090808.1 coordinate 37,001,477, forward strand.
ATTTGTGAGGACTTGATGCACTACTTGTGGGAAGCAACATGTTGGTAGGTATCTTGCCGGAAAGGATGGTTATTTTGCATGTGGTATTAAGGGACAAAAAATGTGGGATTTCCGTAACATCAAATAAAGAGGGAAGGAGGTCAAACATGTTCCTCAAGGTGGTCTAGATCCCAATTCTCCAAACAGAAGTTACCTCTAGGGGGTGGAAGATAGGAAGGAGTACTAATCTGGAGTTGATAGTCCCGGTAAGAATTGACTCTTATGATTGTTGTTTTTGTGTTATAAAATTATTTTTTATAGTTTTATACTTCGTATGACATTTCATATTTATGAGTTTCTCAAAGAATTAATTTTTGAAAAAAATTGCATGTTTACAGTGTTACGGTGATGCTCTTTGTAAGTTTCATGAATTTTGAAAAAAATTATTTTGTCTTGAATTGAAGTTTCAATGTGTGTTAAACAGTTGTATATGAGAAACTTTCATGTTGGAGAAGGTACCATAAGTGAAGGATAAGGGATGCTTTTGAAATGCGAAAGTTTTGCTAAATGCTTATGTTGTAATGTTTGTGAAAGTGTGAATTTGTTCACTTTGTTCGTGTTACTTTGATTATGAAAGTTTGATCATGATTGTAATATGTTATGAGTTTCCAATAAATTACTTGATGGTCTTAAGGTTTTACTGTCATTCGAGGACGAATGTTATTCTAAAAGGGGGAATGTAATGACCTAAAACGAACTAAGGTGAACTACAGTTTTGTGAATGTTTCTTGAGCGAATTTTAAGATAAAATAATTTACATTGTTGTTATTAGGAAGTATGTGATGTTTGGTTAAGTTTGAAACGTCCAAGAAAGTCAACGACATTCGGAAGGTGTGCGTTGTAAAGTAGTTATGTGTCTTGATGTTTTTGAGTGAGTTTTACGTGTTTTTTTAATCAAAATTGATGTGGGATGTTCCTAATATCTATACATCTATTTTTAGGGGTTTAACGTCCAAGTACGATACCACATAGGACCCACGAGGGGCCCTAGAAGAGGAACCCACCTCTTTGCAAGAAGTTGCAAAACCAGTGACCAAATGACGACCAAAGGGATGGTTCGTTGGTCAACCAACGGACTGTCGATGATAAGGTGTTGATTGGACCTTTAAGTCAGGACTGCCTGAACTATAAGTATGCTATGTCCTAACCAAAGAAACCCCACCAACGGGCCGTTGGTTGACAAGCAGTCCGTTGGTTGATCCATCGATGGAGACTGTCCAAAATTCTAATTTTTCTTTAAAGTCTTGTGGTGTTTAGTAAATTAAACCCGAATACTTTTATGAAAAATGGAAGTTTATTTTAGGGCTTATTAGGTATATTAAAGTGTTTCAAACCCTAAGACCTAACTTTAGAATCCATTTCCTATAACCCAAAACCCCCGTCCCTTAGAACTATCTCTCAAGTCTCTTTAGAAGCTAGAAGTCAAGAAGACCTAACTTTTAGAATCCATTTCCTATAACCCAAAACCCCCGTCCCTTTCTAAAAGATTTCTAAAAGAGTTTTCAACCCTAGTTTCTTCTATCTTCAACTCTAAATATGTATCTTCAATTAAAATGTTTTGAATTACATAATAATGATGTTTCTAATGTTAGTGTATGATTATAAGGTCAAATATTCAATGAAAACATTTTAAGGCTTTTCATCAAATGTTGGCTTAAGAAATGGGTTAAATGAGCTTAGTTCTGTAGCCTTTGAGCTTTGCCTTACTTATGTTGTTGTTGATGTTTAACTACTTCCCTAAGGTCTAATTCATAATGAATTATTTAGTAAAATTCTATAGTTGATGGAAGCTAGTATTAAAGGGTAAGTTGGTTATGTTGTTTAAGGTTATCTTATGAAATGGTTTTGAGTTGTATGGATCACCTTCTTAGTAGCAGAGTTAACATGATTAAATTGATTATAATTAGTAAGTATATGAGTGTTGCTTTTATGGCCTAATATTTTAAATGAAGTGATAATGGTCCTTGTGTTTTGTATTATGAAGCTTGAACTGCATGTTTGACTTAGATTATACCTAAATGAAGCATATGATTATGTGAAGCATGTAAGGTGTGTGATTTTATGAATGAAGGCCTAAAGCATGTATAGAAGTTAATATAAATTAAATGATTCCTATAAGCAAGATGTGATCACAAGTACACACACACTTAAATGAGTGTATGAAGCTAAGTTGAGTAAATAGAGGAGTTTTGGGGTGGATACTCTTCGTGAGTTGAGATGAAATGTTTAGTAACGAACTCACTACATTGTAATAGCTTTCTAAGATAGGTCGGAGGATGACTGCCCTTTGTGAGTTGAGATGTGATGTTCACTAGTTATCCTTAACCTATGGTGTATAATGTTTAGAATCCGTAGGGGTTATGTCTAACACAGAGAGGATATGAAGATTCGTCAGTTTAGATGTCGTATGCCAATGTACCTATTGAAATATTTACTCCTCATAAGTAGAGAATGAGTTACTTAGTAGCAATCTCCTTATCAATTAACTATGCACCCGCATAGGTGTAGCTATTTGGCAAGCCATGTAAAAGCTAAGAGAATGACCTTACTCTAGGCAAGTGAGGATCCCTCATCCGATAGGGGTTTATGTCAGGATTCCTTGTTTATATCTCATGGTCTGTGTCAGTTAAGATAACTCCCACAAAATTAGTGAAAAATCTAAGTCTTTTAAAAGAGTTCACTACTTAGGGTAGGTAGTGGAATGGTATGCTATTCAGCCATCGCACCAGGTAGGCATTCCGAAAGGGGAGTCTTAGTGAGTCTTTTGTGAATTGAATGAACTAAGTCTCCTAAAAGAAAGTATTACTTAGAGTAGGTTGTGGTATGGGACACTATCTATCCATTGCACTAGGTAGGACCTTCCGAAAGGGAATTCTTGGTGCCAAGCCTTCAAAAAGAGTGTACTAGTTTTTTTAGGTGGTGGTATGGGATGCCATATAATCTTTGCTCTATGTAAAAATTCCGAAAGGGAAGTCTTGGTCTGTATTGAAGGAGGAATATGTGTACTTCCTTCATGTGTTACGTTAGTGAGTCTTAGGATGACCTTAATTAGGCAACCTCCGACGTAAATGAATTTACTTTGTCATTGGAAATAACTTGGAAATTCACTACTTTGGAGTAATTGTAGTTCAATATAATGTTAAAGGAAGTTCATTGTAAATGTTAAAATTAAGACATTGTAATATTTTTGGAAGTTTACTGTAAATGCTCATTAGTTTACTGTAAAGTGTGTCTTTCGGTTAAAATTATTGAAATCCTTCACTAAGTGTTAAATAATGTGTATTATGTTGTTTACTTCTATATTCATGAGTGTTTTACTTAATTGACATGAAAAAATCTGTTTTTACTAAAATGTCCCTTTTTGTATGTTTTTGCAAATGTCATAGTTAGTACATTATTTTACTAACCCCATATTTTTCTATACAATATAAGCGTAGGTTTGAAGGTTTTTCGAAGATTTGAAGGCGAAACTTAGGGAATCTAATCTCTCAAGATTTGACATGTCCTCATATATTTGAGGACATAGTCTATGTTTTCTTAGTTTTAATATTAAGACTTATTAAGTAGTTTTATTCCCCTCTAAAGGGCCGTGTCCCTAAGATATTATATCACATATTTAAGTTGGCGTGTGACGATGAGATTCTCTAAATATTTATTAAAATACTAGGTCGTTATAAAATGTCTTGAAAAGTTTTTATTCTGCAGATACTTTTCATATCTTTTTTAATGAATGATAGTTAAGGTCTTGTACAAGACCTTGAAGGGTCAAGTATGCCCAGTCATGACTCAAGGGTTCTCCGTTATTTATTAAAGGGTACTTTCGGGTCGTGATAGACTTGGTATCAGAGCATAAGGTTATGGTAAATAGTTTAGGGTAAAAGCCTCATAAGCCAATTCTAGTAGTATCTTGGTCATTGGTGTTAGTCGCAACACATCCATGGATAAGAGCATAGGATGATAGAAGTTTCACATTCTTTTTTATTCTAAGGTCATGCCTTAGAGTTCAGTCATATTAGGTGTTTTTTCTCAACGTCTTCTCTTTATGTTTATAGGACATTAGTACGAGGAGATCAACGACTAGAAGTGAGGAGGGAGGAGTAGCCAATGAGAGGATCCCTCCCCGTGTTGGACAACTTCCTATTGTTTGCCTAGAGGAAGAAAATAAGGAGATTACCCTTCAAGAACCTGAAGTGCCACCGGACTCTCAAGATCCTCAAGTGCCTCCTATGCCTCAAGATCCTTTTGTGGAAGGGGATATGACTAATGCAGAGTTGAGGAATTCCCTAATGAAATTGACCTAACTCATGACGGCTGAAGCTCATGTCGTGAATAATCACTTTGTTGCCCGAGCTAATAAAGGAGTTTGATCACAACCTAATGCAAGTACTCCCCCTTCTTGATTTTGGGATTTCATGAGGATGAACCCTCTCACTTTTCATGGAACTAGGTGGATAAACATCCACAAGGTTTCATAGACGAGGTTTTCAAAGTGGTAGATGCTATGGGTTTGACCCCTAGGTAGAAAGCAGAGTTAGCTGCTTACAAACTCAAAGATGTGGCTCAAGTATTATTTGAGCAAAGATGTGGCTCAAGTGTGGTTATGCTGTTTAAGGTTATATTTATGAAATAGTCTTGAGTGCTATGGTCCACCTTCCTGGTGGTAGTGTTTACTTGATGAAATTGATTATACATAGTACGTATTATAAGTGTTTCTTTGATGTCCTAATATGTGAAATGAAGTGATAATGACTATGGTCGTTGTGTTGTGTATTACGAAGCTTGAATTGCACGTTCGATATAGATTATTCCTAAATGAAGTATATGATTATGTAAAGCATGCAAGGGTTGTGATTTGATGAATGAAGGACTAAAACATGTATAAAAGTTCATATAAATGAATTGATGCTTATATGTAAGATGTTCTCACAAGTACACACACACAGACTTAAATGAATGTATGAGGCTTAGTTGAGTAAATAAAGTAGTTTTGAGGTGGACACTCTTCGTGAGTTGAGATGAAGTGTTTAGTAGCAACCTCACTATATCCTAAGAGCTTTATAAGATAGGTCGGAGGATGAATGCCCTTTGTGAGTTAAGTTGGTGTTCACTAGTTATCCTTAACCTATAGTATATAATGTTTAGAGTCCATGGGGATTATATCTAGCGCCGAGAGGATATGAAGAAGAGGTGGTTAAACTTCGTGAGTTGAAATATTCTATTCCAATGAACCTCTTGAGATGAGTACTCCTCGTTAGTAGAGAATGAGTTACTTAGTAGAAATCTACTTATACCTTAACTATGCGCCCGCATAGGAGTAGCTATTGGGCAAGCCATGTAAAACCTAAGATAATGACCTTACTCTAGGCAAGTAAGGATTCCTCAACAAATAGGGGTTAATGTCGGGATTCCATGTCTAACTCTTATGGTCAATAAAGGTTAAGATAAATCCCACAAAAGTACTGAAAATACTAAGTCTTCTAAAAGAGCATACTACTTAGGCATGGTAGTGGAATGCTACACTATTTATCCATTGCAATAGATAGTCATTCTGAATGGTGAGTCTTAGTGAGTCTTATGATAATTGAATTAACTAAGCCTCCTACAAGAACGTACCACATAAGGTAGGTGGTGGTATGGGGTGCTATCTATCCATTTCACTTGTTAAGACCTTTAAAAAGGGGAGTCTTGGTGCCAAACCTTCCAAAGGAGTGTACTACATAGGGTAGGTGGTGGTATGGGTGCCATCTACTCATTTCACTAAGTAGGCATTCTAAAAGGGAAGTCTTTGTGTGTTGTTTGGGTGTTCTTATATTGTATTTCCATTGAGTGGGGTCTTGTTTTCCCAACGTGAGTATGCCAAAAAAGGAGGTAGTCTTGAGGGACGCTTTGGTGTATATTGATAGAGGCATATGCGTACATCCTTCATGTCTTACCTTAGTGAGTCTTGGGATGACTTAAGTTAGGGAAACTCCGACGGAAATGAGTTTGCTTCCTCATTGGTAATACCTTGGAAATTCACTACTTTGGAGTAATTTTCGTTCACTGTAATGTTAAAGGAAGTTCACTTTAAATGTTCAAATGAACTCTTGTAATACTTTTTGAAGTTTACTGTAAATGCTAGGTAGTTCACTGTAAATGTGTCTTTTGGTTAAAATTATGGAAATCCTTCTCTAAGTGTTAAATGATGTTTCTTATGTTGTTTTACTTATATATTCATGAGCGTTTTACTTAATTGACATGAAAAATGTGTTTTTTCTAAAATGTCTCTTTTTGTATGATTTTGCATGTGCTATACTTAAAACATTATTTATTTCTAAAATGTCTCTTTTTGCATGTTTTTGCATGTGCTATACTTAAAACATTATTTATACTAACCCCACACTTTTCTATACTCTATAAGTGTAGGTTTGAATCTTTTTGGATTATTTGAAGGCGAAGCTTGGAAAATATACTTTCTCATGATTTGGTATGTCCTCATATATTCAAGGACATAGCCTATGTTTTCCTAGTTTTAATATTATGACTTATTATGTATTTTTCTGTCAATGTAAATGGTCGTGTCCCTAAGTTATTATATCGTGTCTTTAAGTTTGCTTGTAACGATGAGATTCTCTAAATATTTATGAAAGACTATCTTTTTATTAATTGTCTTGAATATTTTTTATTCCGCATTACTTTTCATGTCTTATGTAATGAACGATATTTAAGGGTTTGTACAACACCAAAAGGTCAAGTACTCCTGGTCGTAACCCAAGGGTTCTCCTTAACTTCTAGGGGGTACTTTGGGGTTGTGATAAGGAGGAATTTTAGATTCAAGTACCTTCTTATTAGTAGTATACCATATATTAGCCAACATATTTAGCGACTCTTTATGGTCGTCTAATTTTCCTGTGTAGTCAAACCATTTAAAAAACTCTATGTTACATTTTAATTTTTTGATATCACTAGACCATTTATTTCTCAAGGTTAATCTTTGTGATAGAGAATATATTTGTATATACCATTATTTATAAGAGCATTTTCTGGGTTAGTCCAATTTTTATTTAATTAAAGTCCGATTCAAAAGGTTCATCCAAATGAATCATACCAATAAAAGTTTTTATTTCTTGAATGTTTCTAGTAGTGGGACTTGTGGATATTATGGGTGTAGAATTTCTATATTGTATTTGAGAATAGTTTCTATGAAATCAACTCCTTTTACTTTTCTACTAGCCTTCCCCTTTCATTAAAAGTTGTGACTTTTATGAAAAGTTGCGACTTTGATGAAAAGTCGTGACCTTTACGAAGAGTTAAGACTTTTATGAACAGTTGCAATTTTTATGAAAAATTATGATTTTATGAAAAAATGCGACTTTTATATAAGGTTGTGATCATTCCAAAGAGTTGTACCTTTTCCCAAGAGTTGTGACCTACAGTTTGTTAATATAAATTGAGGGATTTTCTGCCAGTAAAAAGAAGTTGAAATAGGTGCATGAATAACTATGTTGTACTAAAAAATTAATCTTAATGAAATCGGAGGAAGAAAACTTTGAGAAATGAAACACAATTTTTAATGTATATGAATTCAAAAAAAATATACAAATAATAATGGAAGAAATAAAACATTTGTTTACTAAAGAAACAAATGTAATAAATTCAACCATCAAACATTTCAGCTACGTATCGCGTTGCAATTGATATCAATTTTCTTTGTTTATATGAAGAAACCTTAGAAAGGACAAAAGTAAAGATCAATTTTCAATCATCCTTGCTCCAACTTTAACAGAGTTAAAAAAGGTCACCAAAATAGAAAAAGAATTGGTGATAGTTACATGAATCACTTGACTTATAGTAAAGATAAAGCTTCATGAAAACTTTCAAGAATGAAACAAACATCATAAAAACTTAATTAATGTATTTGAACTTTACTACCCTATATCGGGAAAAACACACAAATTGTAGTTGCACAAAAATCCTTATTTATAGACAACATAAGGTGATGTGAAAAAATATTTATTGTACCTTATTTAAAAGGTCACAACTCTTTGAAAAAGTCACAAGCCTTCAGAAACGTAAGAATATTTCATAAAAGTAATATTTTTTTAATAAAAGTCGCAACTCTTCATAAAAGTCACACATTTTTATAAAATTTTCTACTTTTCGAAAACATTTCATAAAACTAGCAACTTATCATGAAAAGGAAGGGCTAGTTTTGGATTTAAATTAATTTAAAAGGGAAAGTTTGTTTATGGTTGCATCATGTAGGAGGGACTAGAGTTTCTTTTATATAAATATATGATTTATTTCTTAATCTTGAGGTTGAATGACTTGGTAAAAGTTTGATTTTTCTTTTTCCAATTCTGGCTCCGTTAAATGTAAAAATTCCAATCATTTTTTATTACTATGTCATCCCAATGTATTATTCTTGGGATAAATGTGTTATAATATGATCCCATGTGTATTGTAACTCCTTTATTATTTATTATTTTATCTTTAAGGGTTAAGGTAGTTTTTGTTAATTTATAAGATAACTATATGTTATGTCTATTTTCCCAGAAGTATCCTTATTATTCCTTTTTTTTATTTTAACATTTAATGTTAATGTAAAAATTATGTTTGGATCATTAATACTTATTGGATAATTAGGATAGTAGTTAAAGTATATCGGTCCATTTGCAAGTTTACTTTCTACTACTGCTAATAAAGAATCATAAAAAATTAATAACCTATTATCTCTTAACAAAAGACATACAGGTACATCTAAATCAAATCTATATAATGGGTTTACTATTGCTTGGACAAGTCCTATATGAAGAAATTTATATTTTTAATTTTAACTATTGATTCTTTTAGTTGCTAGCAATTTAATAGTTTCAATATCTCTATTAGTAGTAATAGTAGACTCAAAAGTTTTATTATCATAATTTTTAATAAAATCACAGTGACTAGTAGGTGGTCTCATTTTAATTTAAGGGAGAATCTAGCCGGGAGAAAAAATACTATCCTAGGGCTGAAATGTCTACTTTGAAGATTACTACTGGAATAATAATTTTTTTGTGTAATAATTTTTGTTAGCTTTTTCACTTATGTTCTTTGATCTTATTCCTCTAGGCTTGGCAATGGGAACACCCTCTGGGTCTAGCTCTACGACCCACACAGTCTAAGCTAATCCAACAGAAAGTACGGTCTTGCCAACGTCTAAACAGAAAATTATTTGGTTACCCCACTCAAAGGAAGAAAACTAAGAATATAAATGGTACAAGAACAACAACTTCCAAACTCCGAATTTATCACCCCGATCACAACCTATGTTTCGACTCCGTCCGCCCAAGGACAACGTATGGACTTAGTGCTCCTACTAATATCCTTCCTACCAAACATGGCTCGGATACCGACGGAGGGGACGAACTGAGTTAATTTCACGACCCAAATCGGATCGCGACTGGCACCCACACTTACCCTCCTATGTGAGCGAACCAACCAATCTAAACCTTAACATTTCAATGTAATAACAACAGAAAGTAATGCGGAAGAATTAAACTCATAAGTAAAAATAAATAATCAACTTCTATAACTCAAAAACTTATCTTTATCCCCAGAATCTGGAAGTCATCATCACAAGAACATCTACTTTAAACTACTAATTCTAAGAGTTTCTAAGAAGCTAAAAATACATAAGAAGCTAGTCCATGCCGGAAGTTCAAGGCATCAAGACATGAAGGAGAAGATCCAGTCCAAGGTAGAAGCGTTAGCTCACCCTGAAAATCCGGTGTGACGAAGACTGGCTTGAGTTACTGTTGAGTCGAAGATGACGGCACGTTTGCTGCACTCCACAAATAACAAGAAGAAAAACATAAAAGTAGGGGTCAGTACAAAACACGGGTACTGAGTAGATATCATCGGCCAACTCAAAATAGGGAACAGTATATATCAATATTATCGTAAATCAACTATAAAACTCAACATGTAGCAACAACAAGTATTATAATCATCAATAAGTACCATCAAGTTCATCCATGAGGGCTCAAGCCTCAATGCCATACTCATTTGGGAATTAAGTTTATTAAGTTGAGTATATTATCATCTTTCAAGATTCATTATCTTTCCTCTTCTTGTGTCGGTACGTGACATTCCGATCCTCTACTACTATGTGTCGGTACGTGACACTCCGATCCCCTAATTCTATGTGTCGGAACGTGACACTCCGATCCCCTACATGTGTCGGAACGTGACACTCCGATCCCCTACATGTGTCGGTACGTGACACTCCGATCCCCTACTACTATGTGTCGGTACGTGACACTCCGATCCCCTAATTTTATGTGTCGGAACGTGACACTCCGATCCCCTACATGTATCGGAATGTGACACTCTGATCCCCTACATGTGTCGGTACGTGACACTCCGATCCCCTACATGTGTCGGAACGTGACACTCCGATCCACTAATACTATGTGTTGGAATGTGACACTCCGATCCACTAATACTATATGTCGGAACGTGACACTCCGATCCACTAATACTATGTGTCGGAACGTGACACTCCGATCCACTAATACTATTCTGTAAATCATCAAGCCTTCTCTATTCCAAGGAATCATCGATCCCATTACTTTAATTAATTAAGCCTTCTTCTATACCAAGGAATCATCATTAATAATGTATATTAAAGTTTCTTTTCAAGATTTGGGATTCAATATTTTCATCATGCTTATCTTATCACAATCACATAATCATATTCATGCAAACATACCATTAAGCATATAGTAGGGTTTACAATACTACCAATACATATCATTCACTATTAAGAGTTTACTTATGACGCATGAAAACCATAACCTACCTCCACCGAAGAGTTGAATCAAGCAAGAATTTTCCCAAAGCTTTGTTTCTCCCTTCTCGTTCGATTCTCTCTCTCTCTCTTGTTCTTTCTATTTTCTTTATTCAAACCCTCTTTCTTTTACCCTAATTAGTATATAATTAAGAATAAAAGATGGCAATAATACCCCACTAATTAACTTAGGGTTACCTCTTTTAACCCCTCAAGAATTTTAGTTATTAATATAACCCCACGAAATCTACAATTAAGGAAAGAATAGTCCAAAAACGTCCCTTAAAACTTCACTAGAAATCCGACTCTGCCTGGGATTTGCGCAACTTATGACGGGCCGTCGTGCCTGAGATGGTCCGTCCTGCAGGTCGTCGCAAAGTTCAGAGAATGGATTTTCACTGAAGTCTCCGTGACGGTCCGTCACGCTTGTGACGGTCCGTCCTGCCATTCCGTCACTAAGTTCAGAGAGTCGATTTTCAGTACCCAATTTCAGATTTTCTAAGTGTTTTGAAACGAGACCCTGCGACGGTCCGTCGTGCCCAAGACGGATCGTCGTTTGGTCCATCGCCTCAGCCTGTTTTTCCAGAATTGAAGTTTGTTGCTCAAAACGACTAAATAGGTCGTTACAATAGATACCAATTTACCCATCGTTCGTCCCCGAACGATCAAAAGAAGGAAAAGAAGGGCGAAAAGGAGTACCTGAATCTGTAAACAGATGTGGGTATTTTTGTCGCATATCCGCCTCCTTCTCCCAAGTGGCTTCTTCAACGGGTCGATTCTTCCATTGCACCTTGATGGATTCAATCTTTCTTTACCTCAACTTGCGAACTTCTCTATCTAAAATAGCAACAGACTCCTCCTCATAAGACAAGTTCTCATCAAGCAAAACTGAATCCCAACGGATGATGTAGTTTCCATCCCCATGGTATCTTTTCAACATCGACACATGGAATACCGGATGCACTCCGGACAGCCCTGGAGGCAAGGCTAACTCATAAGCCACCTCTCCTACTCGCTTATGTACTTCAAATGGTCCAATGTACCTTGGACTTAGTTTACCCCTTTTACCAAACCGCATCACCCCTTTCATTGGTGAAACTTTCAACAAGACTTGTTCACCCTCCATGAACTCTAAGTCTCTAACCTTTCGATCTGCATATTCTTTTTGTCTACTTTGCGCCGCTAGAAGCTTTTCTTGAATAGACTTCACTTTCTCAATCGAATCGCTCAAAAGGTTAGTACCCCAAGGCCTAACCTCAAATGCATCAAACCAACCAATGGGAGACCTAGATCTCCTACCATACGATGCTTCAAATGGATCCATATCAATGCTTGAGTGATAGCTATTATTGTATGAAAACTTTGCTAAGGGTAAGAAGCAATCCCAATGGCCACCAAACTCTATCACACATGCACGAAGCATATCTTCCAACACTTGAATCGTTCTCTCAGACTGACCATCGGTCTGAGGATGGAACGCAGTACTAAGGTCCAACCTAGTACCCGATTCTGCATGCAATGTTTTCCAAAACATAGAAGTAAACTGCGTACCTCTATATGATATGATGGATAGTGGAACCCCATGCAATCGCACCACTTCCGAGATGTAAAGTTTGGCTAACTTCTCTGCATTGTAAGTCACCTTGACCGGAATGAAGTGAGCAGACTTACTTAACCTATCAACAATTACCCAAATAGAATCAAACTTTCCCAATGTCTTGGGAAGACCAACCACAAAGTCCATTGCAATTCTTTCCCACTTCCATTCCGGAATGGGCATTCTTTGAAGGGTTCCTCCGGGCCTCTGGTGTTCATACTTTACTTGTTGACAGTTTGGACATCTGGCAATAAAATCAACAATATCACGCTTCATTCAACTCCACCAAAAGTGTTGCTTTAGGTCACCGTACATCTTGGTTGCACCCGGATGTATCGAATACTTTTAACTATGGGCCTCTATCAGAATAGTGTTGATCAAATCATCGACGCGGGGTACGCATACCCTTCCCTTGATCCTCAAAACACCTTCCTCATCGATTTGTGCTTCCTTAGCCTCTCCTCTCAATACCTTATCTTGAATTCTGCGCAGTTTCTTATCATCATACTGTCTTCCCTTAATCTTGTCAAGAAAGGAAGATCTTCCCTCCACAGAAGCCAACAATCCTCCCCTCTCATTTACTTCTAATCTCATCAAGTCATTAGCTAGAGTTTGAACCTCTCTAGACAATGGGTGTCTAGAAGCTTGCAAGTGAGCTAGACTTCCCATGCTTCCCGCCTTTCTACTTAAAGCATCCGCTACAACATTCGCCTTCCCCGGATGATACAAAATAGTGATGTCGTAGTCCTTTAGTAGTTCCATCCATCTCCTCTGTCTTAAGTTCAAATCTTTCTGAGTAAAGACATACTGAAGGCTACGATGATCCGTGTAGACCTCACACTTAACCCCATATAAATAGTGTCTCCATTGCTTTAATGCAACCACTACCGCAGCCAATTCCAAATCATGAGTTGGATAGTTATTTTCATGAACTTTTAATTGTCTTGAAGCATAAGCAATAACACTCTTCTCTTGCATTAGTACTGCACCCAACCCAGAATAGGATGCATCACAATAAACAATGAAGTTCTTACCCTCTACTGGCAAGGTAAGGATAGGTGCGGTAGTCAACAAAGTCTTGAGCTTCTGAAAGCTTTCCTCACATTCGTCCGACCATACAAATGGAACATTCTTCTTAGTCATGTTCGTCAAATGGGAAGCAATAGAAGAGAATCCCTTGACAAATCGGCGGTAGTAGCTAGCTAACCCAACAAAGCTCCTTATTTCTGACACATTAGTAGGTCTTACCCAATTCTTCACTGTCTCAATCTTAGAAGGATCCACCATCACTCCATCCTTAGAAACCACGTGCCCCAAGAAGGACACTGCATCTAGCAAAAACTCACACTTAGAGAACTTGGCATAAAGCTTTTTCTCCCTCAACATTTCCAATACCATTCTCAAATGCTCTTCATGTTCCTTCATGCTCTTTGAGTATACCAATATATCATCAATAAATATGATCACGAAGAGGTCCAAATATGGCTTAAAAATCCCGTTCATCAAGCTCATGAACGCAGCAGGGGCATTCGTATGACCAAAGGACATCACTACAAATTCGTAATGCCCATACCTCGTTCGAAAAGCAGTCTTTGGCACATCCGTTGCCTGTATTTTCAATTGATGATAACCGGATCTCAAGTAAATCTTAGAGAAGACACAAGCACCTTGTAACTGATCGAACAAGTCATCAATGCGAGGAAAAGGGTACTTGTTCTTTATGGTTACCTTATTCAGTTGTCTGTAGTCTATGCACATTCGAAAACTGCCATCCTTTTTCTTTACAAACAAAACCGGAGCACCCCAAGGAGATGCACTTGGTCTAATGAAGCCTTTGTTCAATAACTCTTGAAGTTGTGCTTTTAAATCTCTTAACTCCGCGGGAGCCATTCTATAAGGGGGTATAGAAATGGGGCGAGTACCGGGTTCAAGATCAATATAGAAGTCAATATCCCTATCCGGTGGCATACCAGGAAGATCTGCAGGGAACACATCCAGAAAATCACGAACTACTGAAACCGACTCAATCGAAGGTACTTGGGCAGTGTCATCCTTGAGATGTGCCAAGAAAGCTAAACACCCTTTACTAATCATTTTCTTAGAACGAAGAAAGGAGATGATGCGGACAGGATTGGAAGTGTAGTCACCCTCCCACACTAACGGGTCTGTCCCAGGCTTGGCTAACGTCACCGTTTTAGCATTACAATCCAAGATTGCAAATTGCGGAGAAAGCCAAGTCATACCCAGAATCACATCAAAATCATCCATTTCTAAGATAACCAAATCTACATAGGTGTTGCTCCCCACAAAGTTTACCAAACAAGACCTATACACCTTTTTAACTACCACAGACTCACCCACCGGAGTAGAAACACGAATAGGCATATCAAGTAATTCACAATGTAAATTTAGACCATTAGCAAATGAGGAAGATACATAAGAAAACGTGGATCCAGGATCAAACAATACAGAAGCTATGCAATCACAAACCAGAAGATTACCTGTGATGACAGCATCAGATGCCTACGCTTCAGACCGCGAAGGGAAAGCGTAACAATGGGCCTTATCGTTCGTCTGTCCGTTGTCCCTACCATGTTGTGATGTAGTGGCCCCAGTTTGCCCATTACCTCTGCCGTTTTGGTGACCACCATTACCTCGACCACCACTTTCTCCAGAATAACGGCCTCTACCATGACCACCTCTACCTCTAGCTATTGGGGGTCTATAACTTTGTCTGGGACAATTTTTCCTAATATGTCCAATCTCCCCACATCCATAACATTCTCCGGAGTGAATCATAGGCCCCTCGGAGAAGTGTTGACCGGTCTGAGGTGGTCCCCCAACTACAGTCTGTAGTGAAGACTGAATTGGTCGGACTAAGTAACTTCCCGAACCCTGTCCTCTAGTGTAAGAACCATTAAACTCACCTCCCTTTCGAAGCCTTTTTGATGTCGATGTTGTGGTGAAGTCGTCTGGCTTCACTCCTTCCACTTCTATTACAAAGTCTACCACTTCTTGGAAGGATTTTGTCGTTGCCGCTATCTGTAAGGCCAAAATCCGCAATTCTGACCTCAACCCCTTCACAAACCGGCGAATCCGCTCTTGAGGACTGAAACAGAGTTGAGTGGCATATCTGGATAGTGCACGGAACTTAGCCTCATAAGCATTAACCGACATCCTACCTTGCTCTAGGCTCAGGAACTCATCCCTTTTCCTATCCCTCAAAGTTCGGGGGATATACTTCTCCATAAACAAGCTAGAGAACGAGGCCCAAGTCATAGGTGGTGCCTCTATTGGTTGACACTCAATATGTGACCACCACCACATTTTGGCGTTCCCTTGAAACTGATAAGTCACAAACTACACACCAAACCGTTCTACTATACCCATCTTGTGTAGTAGCTCGTGACAGTCAACCAGAAAATCATAAGCATCCTCCGATTCAGCACCCTTGAAGACTGGAGGTTTCAATTTCAAGAACATACTGAAAAGTTCATGCTGATCACTTGTCATTATAGGCCCAGTAGTCAGACGTGGAAACGTGCCTATTTCCAATGGAACATCTATGCGGGGAGCCATAGTAGCCGCATGTTGTACCTCCGGAGCCTGAAGTGCTGGTGTAGAAAACACTGGGGGTGTCTGGCCCTGATCAGATAACCCGCTAAGATAAGCCAGAACCTGATTGATCATCTCTAGGGTAGGTTGGGGTGGCATTTCCTAATTTTGCACTTGTTCAGTTTCCCCGTCCTCCCCTTCTCTTATTACTTCTTCAGTCGGTGGAGGAGTCACTGCTCTAGTATCAGATGGGCTAGGTGCTCGTCCTCTTCCCCTAGAGGACGTCCTCCCACGACCTCTACCACGACCCCTTGCCGTTGTTCTTCCTCGAGCCACAGCCCAGTGGCTGGCTCAGTTGTTTCTTGTCTTGCCGGTGTTGGTGTTGACGTAGTCATTGCTCTAGTTCTAACCATCTGCGAAAGAGAGTGAAGATAGTCAGATACCAATTCGTATCGCCTAGATACCAATTGGACTCAAGTAGTAGCACGAAAGAAAGAATGAAAGCGTGAAATTTTCCTAAACTCTTATAGCCTCTCAAGGAAAAGTAAAGGAGTCCCCCTACCGTTCCTTAAGAATCTACTGGACCTGTTCTTGTGTGATGAGACCGACGAACCTAATGCTCTGATACCAAGTTTGTCACGACCCAAATCGGATCGCGACTGGCACCCACACTTACACTCCTATGTGAGCAAACCAACCAATCTAAACCTTAACATTTCAATGTAATAACAACAGAAAGTAATGCGGAAGACTTAAACTCATAAGTAAAAATAAATAATCAACTTCTATAACTCAAAAACTTATCATTATCCCCAGAATCTGGAAGTCATCATCACAAGAACATCTACTTTAAACTACTAATTCTAAGAGTTTCTAAGAAGCTAAAAATACATAAGAAGCTAGTCCATGCCGGAAGTTCAAGGCATCAAGGCATGAAGGAGAAGATCCAGTCCAAGCTAGAAGCGTTAGCTCACCCTGAAGATCCGGTGTGACGAAGACTAGCTTGAGTTACTGTTGAGTCGAAGATGACGGCACGTTTGCTGCACTCCACAAATAACAAGAAGAAAAACATAAAAGTAGGGGTCAGTACAAAACACGGGTACTGAGTAGATATCATCGGCCAACTCAAAATAGGGAACAGTATATATCAATATTATCGTAAATCAACTATAAAACTCAACATGTAGCAACAACAAGTATTATAATCATCAATAAGTACCATCAAGTTCATCCATGAGGGCTCAAGCCTCAATGCCATACTCATTTGGGAATTAAGTTTATTAAGTTGAGTATATTATAATCTTTCAAGATTCATTATCTTTCCTCTTCTTGTGTCGGTACGTGACACTCCGATCCCCTACTACTATGTGTCGGTACGTGACACTCCGATCCCCTAATTCTATGTGTCGGAACGTGACACTCCTATCCCCTACATCTGTCAGAAAGTTACACTCCGATCCCCTACATGTGTCGGTACGTGACACTCCGATCCCCTACTACTATGTGTCGGTACGTGACACTCCGATCCCCTAATTCTATGTGTCTGAACGTGACACTCCGATCCCCTACATGTGTTGAAACGTGACACTTCGATCCCCTACATGTGTCGGAACGTGACACTCCGATCCACTAATACTATGTGTCGGAACGTGACAGTCCGATCCACTAATACTATTCTGTAAATCATCAAGCCTTCTGAATTCCAAGGCATCATCGATCCCATTACTTTAATTCATCAAGCCTTCTTCTATACCAAGGCATCATCATTAATAATGTATATTAAAGTTTCTTTTCAAGATTTGGGATTCAATATTTTCATCATGCTTATCTTATCACAATCACATAATCATATTCATGCAAACATACCATTAAGCATATAGTAGGGTTTACAATACTACCAATACATATCATTCACTATTAAGAGTTTACTTATGAAGCATGAAAACCATAACCTACCTCCACTGAAGAGTTGAATCAAGCAAGAATTTTCCCAAAGCATTGTTTCTCCCTTCTCGTTCGATTCTCTCTCTCTCTCTTGTTCTTTCTATTTTCTTTATTCAAACCCTCTTTCTTTTACCCTAATTAGTATATAATTAAGAATAAAAGATGGCAATAATACCCCACTAATTAACTTAGGGTTACCTCTTTTAACCCCTCAAGAATTTTAGTTATTAATATAACCCAACGAAATCTATAATTAAGGAAAGAATAGTCCAAACACGTCCCTTAAAACTTCACCAGAAATCCTGCAGGTCGTCGCAAAGTTCAGAGAATGGATTTTCACTGAAGTCTCCGTGACGGTCCGTCACGCCTGTGACGGTCCGTCCTGCCATTCCGTCACGAAGTTTAGAGAGTCGATTTTCAGTACAAATTTCAGATTTTCTAAGTGTTTTGAAACGAGACCCTGCGACGGTCCGTCGTGCCCATGACGGATCGTCGTTTGGTCCGTCGCCTTAGCCTGTTTTTCCAGAATTGAAGTTTGTTGCTCAAAACGACTAAACAGGTCGTTACAGTTAAGGAACAGAATCCTCAAAAAAATTGGGAAGAGTTACGAAAGGTAGAAATTACCGAGTTTTGGGATGAAATCCTAAAGAAATATTGAAAGAGAAACAGAAGGGAGAAAGAACAATGAAAAGCTTAAAAAACATGAAGAACACAGAAGAACAAAGAGCAGTAAAAAACGTAAATTGTAAATTCAAATCATAAACTCAATAATTAATAAACGTAGAGAAAATTTATACTTATAAAATTTTATTAATTTAGGTATAGAGAATATGGATTATGGGAAATTGAAAAGATGGGAAATATGGAAAATTGGGAGAGAATGGTAGAGAGGTGTCAAAGTCGTATGATTTTGAATGCCTCCTACTTATTGAAGTTGAAAGCCTTAAATAGGCCTTAAAAGTGCTGACTCCTAACTTATTATGCTACCTATTTTACATGTGTGCATACACTAATACACATTTTTATCTTACACATAATTATTACTTATTACAAATAACTTATGGTAATTGTACATGGCTTGATAGATGCCACGTAGCTGGAACTAGTAACACGTAGCCTTCACCCATGTTTATCTTCTTTTGCTGAAAATTTGTCTTCAAAATATATACCTTGTTATTTGGTCCTTTTTTCACTTTGTAGCTTTTGGCTTTATTCCTGCACGGTATACCTTTTTGCTTGTTTGTTGACATAATAAATATTAACATATGCTTGGCCCTTTCTTGTCTTTATTGAAGATGATACATATCCTCATTGCTATTTTCTACTGGTATGTGAGGATTCAACGCCTAATAATTCCATTATCTTTTCATGATTGGTATTTTTGCCATTATTTAATAAGGCTTCTTCCAGCCTTCTATTAAATTCTTCTTTTGAAACGTCATATTTCCTTCATGATGAAAAGCCAATAACTAATTTTTCATCATGATCTTTCGAATTGCATCATTTAATCTTGATAGTCTTGCTACTTGATTCTTTCAATTTCATGAATATCAAAAGGACCAACTAATATTATAAAATTTTCTTGTTGGAAATAAATAACTTATACTATTTAATATGTTTTGGGAGTTTAGAGATATTTTGGCCTGCGTGGAACTTCTCAAACTGCATTCCAAATTGTGGTGATAATACATGTTTTATTGCCTCCGAACTAGCTCCACCATTTCTAAAACCGCCGAGGGATCTTTTAAATATTTAGCAAAGCATTTATGGGTATTTTTCCAGAGATAAATAAAATTATAGCAAGCCGCCTTGTAATGATACCAATTATACATCTGGGAATGATAAGATGTTGATAGTTGAATGGGTTTATGTAGATGATCTACAAACCACTCAAAAGGACTTAATTTTATTTTAATTGTAAATCTTGAAAATTCAATACTATATGGATCATTCTTGTAAGCTAATGTATGCTCAATCATGACTGAGTCAGTATCTTTTAATATAGACTAATAATACCTTCGTATTTTTAGTGGATTCTCAGTTTCAACGTAATTCTGATTAGTGTCACACGCCGAGAGCACACCCTAAAAGATATGGCTCTCTTAGAGTGCAACGTCGCATATTTGACTTCTCGGAGGTATTGGACACACCCTTTAAAATCATTCATTGCATACATGTATAAAAGTAGTACAAAATTAAAAAATTTCACATAAATTATCTGAAAACATCTTTCATATTAAAATCATTGGAAAATACTAAGTCTCAATATATGTCAATCTTAGACTCAAAATAATTGGGACACGACTCATACAATACGAATATAAAAATACTTAGTCTATTGCAATATTTCGAAATAAAAGAAGTCTAAAGATAGTTATGTCCTCAAGCCAAGTGAGGACATACTTCAACTTGCTTGAAAAAATACTAGTTTCCAAGTTTTGCTTCAAGACGCTTATCACCTTCCTCCTACACATTTAGATATAATAAAATGGAATTAGTGTATATACGTGAACTAAATATAGCTTAATGCATAAAGCATGAGAAACAGACATTTATAACAAACATGCTCTTTTTTATTAAAAAATCATATTAAAAGCATCAACATGACATTTAACCACCAAACATCACATTTAGAACAAAATACAAGTCGAAGGCAATTTATATCAATTTAAATGAACCTTAAAATGATCTTACATTGAACTTCACTGTAACATTTCATAAACTCACATATTTCAATATAGCATAAATAACACCCACAAAACACACAAACATGAGATCCTCATATCAAAGGTGATTCTAAGACTTACTGGAGTGCGTTATGAACCGACCGCCCATACAATCCCTTCACACATACCTAAGAGATAATTTAGACTGCCTTATAAAAGATCATTCTCACTTCCCAGGAGAGTATACATATAATATTACATTCCCCTCTCAAAGGTTATCAAAAGACTTACATAAGTAATTCATGAAGATAATTTTCATACCCTTTCTCCGTGAGTCCAAAATAATCCTTAAAAATACCTAAGTTTAGATCCTATCTATTCTATGAATTTACTTTCCTATCTAAAGGCCTTCTTATGAATTCCCAAGAGAAAACATGAAGTGACCTTTCCTATGCCCCCTTCAAACCTAAACTAAGCAACCTTTAAACTACTCTAGTTAAGTGCTTAGTCATTAACATACTTTTCAACTTAAGTCATATCTTTACTAGTTCATTAAAATACATTTAAAACATGAGGACATTCAAGTAATTGTCTTAGAGAAGACCAAGGGACTAACTCAATAACATATTCAAAGCCTAATCGCGTAATGTCTAGATAGAGTCCTATACCATTACCTAAACTTCATAGAAGTTCTACAATACTAGTATGCATTCCATATGATGAGAACAGGAAATAATTGATATAGACCATACTAGCTACGCATGAAATTCGGAGCCATGAACCTACTCCGTTAGAGGTTTGTTCTACAGGCTAATGGTCAAAATAGGACACGTCCCATATAGGTACATAGTTAAGGAATATGAAAGGTTTCCTTGTACTCTAGCCTCATGCTTATCTAGAGATACTTCCCAAACCATAATACTCGGTCCTAGAATTTGTTCTCCTAGAGTATTTCAATGAAGGAGTACATGAAAAGGTTCCACATCTAGTTCACAGCCTAATCACATTACACTTAACCAAGGAGCGTCTACCAAGAATACCTAGAATAGATAAGAGGATAGCTCAATAACTTTCCTAAGAATGATTTCATTTCGTTCAATCTAATCAATCCTAAGTCCACTATTCACATAAGAAGGATACCATTACGACTTTGAACTTGAAGCATATCATAACATTCATACTAGGTTTTAGGTTCCACATAAAGGACTTTCTTCACAATATTGAAGGTCACATGTCAATCACATATATAAGGCTAAGGATCAAGAACTCATATTCACATTCTACACGTATCAAGTAATGCACACAAGTCTACCAAACAAGACACACACATACTTCACATATAGCATATCACTCTAAAGCACATAGGTATAATCAAGATAATCTATAGGTAACCTTATTCCCTACTATAATATCATCAATCGAATTATCACAAATATCATATAATCTATCAAGACACATCATACTTTACATCAAGTATTCCACATAATGGCTACACGATAGTCCAGTAGAGACACACATTTTCAATTTGAAGAACTCCTTCTTTGACTCCACATAAACACATAAGTCATCATGATATTAATAATATCCACATAATAATGTAATGATAAATCAATAATTCTTGAAGAAATGCCAACGAGGACACATCATTCACAATTCATGAATTAATGTCGATAAGTGCACATTGGTTACAAGCATAGCACATAAGAATCACCACAATAAGTGGACCATACCAACATCATTATCAACTAAGACCCATAATACACAATATAGACAAAGTGAGGTCAACATACTGTTGATCCAACCTCACAACTTCAATTCATAGTCAATTCATCCAACAAAATATACCAAGATCCTTACTAATGGTCGTGCTCATCCATTACACCCAATAATAACAATACATAATAAATCAAGGACAATAAAACATGAATTTATAAAATTAAGGCAGCCAACTAACAATTCTAGGATGACTCATTCCTTATTCAATAACCCTAATCAAACTACATAATAAGTCAATAGCGTTAAGACATAACCAATTAACCCACAAAGTAGTCAAATCTAGGGTTACATGAATTTCATGGGTTCATAGAGCTTTTAGGTTAAGATCACCTAATTCATAACTATCCAATCAATATTAAATGATTCAAATAATTTTATGCAAGAACCCATGAAAGATTGCAAAATAGGACAAGTTCAGCTTTGTAAGACTTTAGAAATCACTTTGAGGTTTGGCTCTTTGAAGAAAAGATTTTCATGTATTAAGGTTTTACATTAGTTGATGCTAGAGAACGAATTTGATGAAGAATAACCAAATAAATCTTCAATCGAAACTCAATTATGAGTTTTGGCTCCAACGGAGTTTTAGAGAATATTCATCGAGAATTTGGAATTGATTTAGAATAATGAATTCATCTTTGTGTTTTAGACTAATAAACTTATTATATTACCCTAAATAGACTTAGGAAAGCACACATTTATTTATTTTGACATGAGGTTAATTTACCAATTCACCCCTACACTTATCAGTTACTAACGAACAATTGCAGGCCACCATCGATGGGGCATATATCCCTTGATGGGTTATCCTGTGTAACCGTCAATGGGATCAAAGACATGGCTTTGGGAGCTTGAGATCTCTAGGCTATGTAGTGACCCACGCCTCCCAACTACGGGGCGCAGGTTGTACTTAGTAGGTTAGACTGTGTTTGGCAGTTTTGCATCAAATGATAAGTCCTTCATCAAGGACCCTTGGTTGGTCCTTGGGGAATTTTTACTAAACATTTACAACCCGAATATATTTGTATACAAGTTTAGGACATCTAACATCAATTTCATCCAAAACAAACAAGTAATACTTTACGAAACACACTAATATACAAAATTTCATTTCAAGGCAAACCTTTCGAATGTCATAGACGTTCTTGGACGTTTGACCTCCAAACTTCATGAAACTTTAAACATTGCCTTCTAACCTCATTATACACAATTAAGGACTTCGAAACATTAATACAAAAGAGTTAAACTCTTATATCTAAGTAATTTTAGAGGTGTTACAGTTAGTGTACATGGTTTTAGGAGGTCGGGTACTCCAAAAGCATTCATATTCTTTGTCAAGCGCCATCATTGGCAGTACCTAAAAAAGTGTAATGGGAAAATCCTTTTTATCTGACTCAATAACATTTTCTTTATTTTTTGTTGGGGTAGTTGGAACTACCGCCTATCTGTCTCTTTTTGGTTGTTTGATTTCATAACTATCTTTTGTTTGGACAAAAATAGTTGTTGATGAGGGTTGATTTGATGATGAGGAGTTGGGTTTAGGTAGATTTGAAAATTCCTCCAGAGCTGAGTAGTGATTTTCTCATTATTTATCGCCCTCTTTGAAGGGTTATTTTCATATTATCTTCTGGTTTGAAGGGCTATAGTTGGAGCCTCGGAGGCCTTCTCCTGGTACTCCTCGTCTAATTATTTCCTTTAAAAATTTATCTTTTCAAAAAATCGAGCAGAGAATTAGTTTCTCCTTTTATAAATCCTATTTCAAAATCAAAGCTAGATAATAAATCTTGTCATCTGGAATTTTTTTTTTTAGAAATAGATTTTTAACATCTTTTTTCAGAACATCTTTGGCTGCTTTGCAATCGACTCTTAATAAATGTTATTTTTTCAATAAATCATCGTGAGATTTTGTAGTACATAGTACTATAGAAAAAATTTCCTTTTTAATAGTACTATAATTTGTTAAGTATCATTCCAAACTCTTGAATTAAATCTTACTAATTTTTCAGTGGATCCTACGGTAATTTTTTGTTTAAGTAAACCTCCATACGCTATATCTGAGTCATTTGTTTCTACTATCATAAAAGCCTCCAGATGTGGTATACATATACATGAGTTTTTGGACAGTTAGTTTTATTTTTTGGACTACACTTGTGTCATCTAATCCCCATTGCTCTGGATTCTTTTTAAGGCATTGATAAAGAGGCTTGCAAACCTGTCTAATATTAGGAATAAAATCAGCAACATAATTGAGACTCCCTGAAAATCTCCGGAGCTTTGTTTTATCTGTTAATTCAATGCGTCATCTACGTTGACTATATAAATATGACTACACTCATAAAATATATTATTCGTGATGTTTTCAAATTCAGGTGGAACATTTTTTAGTATGAATGGAATTACATTCCATTCGTATTGTCCAAAAACAACTTTGAAGTTTTTTTTATATTTGTCATTTTTGGCGATTTATATCTGCCGAAATCTTGATTTTATGTCAAACTTACTATAAACATTAGCTTTGTAAGTTCTCTTAAGTAGATCACGTTTGCTAGGTACGGATACCTTATCCATTTTGATACCTTATGAAGGGGCATATAATTGATAACTAGTCTTGGGGCACTTCTTTCCTTTTTGGCACTAATATTTACATAAAAGGTCGAGCAACTCCAAGGTAAATTGGATTGTCTAATAATATATTTAGCAAACAAATAATTAATTTCTATTTTACAATATTCCACAAATTCAGCTTCATTTGAATGGGTCTTGACTTAGTGGGGATGATCTTTTCATAGAATCCCTCAATATAAGGTAATTCAACAAAATGTATTTTCCTTTCCCAAAATTGATTAGGAAATCAGAACAAACTTATCGTTCTATATCATCTTGTAAGCTTTTAATTTTAATTTCTACTCTGGATTTTTTAAAGAGGATTGAATTCTCTTCATCTTGATATATTCTGTTAAATAATTAATTTGTTGTGAGAGTAGATTTATTATAAATATATTTTTATTTTTATATGGTCACTTTCCCATGTTGATATACTATTTAAATATAGGAAAATAATCTTTTCTTTCCCAAGATAGTGGTGTGAATTCCATCTAGGATAGCCTTATATGGTTTTACTTGTGTTATAAAGGGAATGCCTAAAATTATTTCTTCATTTATATTTTTAGTTATTACAAAATCATTTATGAAACAAATTCCATCGTTACATATATGTCTTGTTGAGTTTATAATTTATTTAAGTCTTTCTTCTGATGCAAAAAATAATCGAGTAGTAGTTTTTTCAAGATACTTAGTAGGGATAATTCCTTCAATGATGGGACTTTTATTTGCACTAGTTACTAATAAAGCAATTTTTTGGATAGGTATTTTTTTTATTTATAGCTAAAGTAATGATTATATGATAGTTATGAGCTTCTATTAATCCTATAGTCTTGACTCCTGATTTTATCATTTGAATATTTCTAACGGTCTTAACTCTAAAGGTAAACTTTGATTTTGGGTGGATGTTTCTCAAGAAGTTTTCACCTTTTATTTTATTATTTTGATTTCTTTCTTTACATGTATTAATTCTGTTAGATGATCTTGAAGCATTGTTCAGATTTTGGGTGGATGTTTGTGTCACAACACAAAATGAGCCGTGAGCGGCACCCACACTTATCCTATTATGTGAGCGAACCAACCAATCTAAACCCCAACATTTAAACCATAATACACAAAATATAATGCGGAAGACTTAAAACTCATTAATATAACCAATAAATAACTTCTAAAATTTAGTAATTATTATTCCCAAAATCTGGAAGTCATCACAACAAGAACATTCTATCCTCAAATTACTAAATGTAAGAGTATCTAGGAAGCTAAAATACGTAAACATATGGTCCATGTCCGAACTTCAAGGACATCAAGATATGAATGAGAGAGAATCCAGTTTGAGCTAGGAACAATAGCTCACCCTCAAATCTGGCCGATGAAGACTGACTAGAGTTGAGGACGAGTTGAGGACGATGGCATGTTTGCTGCACTCCACAAATAACAAAGATGAAAATTACAAGTAGGGGTCAGTACAAGGCACAAGTACTCAGTAGGTATCATCGGCCAACTCAAAATAGAAAGCAATATATAATAGATAATAACATAAAATCACCCATAACACTTAACAGGTGACAATAACAAGTACCATAACCATTGGACACAACACCAAGAACATCTATATGGACTCAAGCCTCCACACCATACTCATTTAGGAATTAGGTTCTTCAAACCTGAGTATATTAACATAATTCAAGATTCATTCTCTTTACTATCCTGGTGTCGGAACGTGACACTCTGATTCCCTCAATATTCATTCATCTTACTATACTGGTGCCAAACGTGACACTCCGATCCCTTACTATCCTTGTGTCGGAACGTGACACTCCGATCCACTAATACTATGTGTCAATTCGTGACACCCGATCCCCTAATTCTACGTGTCGGTTCGGGAAACCCGATCCATTAACCTCATTCTTTTCAGTTCATCAAGCCTTCTTTTATATCAAGGAATCATCATTAATAGCGATATTTTTAAGGTTTAAGATTCAACAGCGTCATCATTCTAATTCATCACAATTATATAATCACATAATGCAACCACACAATTAAGCATATAGAAGACTTTACAATACTACCCAATACATATCAATCACTATTAAGAGTTTACTATGAGATAGCACAAACCATAACCTACCTCCACCGAAGATCGTGATCAAGCAAGCTATCCCCCAAACCTTTGCTTTCCTCTACGTTCTTCTCTTTCTCTCGCTCGTTTCACCCTTCTTTTCTATTCTTTCTATTTTTCCTTATTCAACCTCTTTTTCATTTACCCTAATTATCATATAATTAAGTATACAAGATGGTAAAAGTAACCCACTATTTATTTCAAGGTTATCTCCTTTAAGCCCCAAGTAATTGAATTATTAACATTAAACCACTAACTTTATAATCATAAGCAAATATATTTCAAAACATCACTTAAATACTTTAGCAGAAATCCGACCCAGTCAGGGTTACGCAACCTGTGACGGTCCGTCATGCCTACGACGGTCCGTCCTGCAGAGTCGTCACAGAGTTTAGAGAGTCGAATTCATTAAAGAGTCTGTGACGGTCCGTCATGCCTACGACGGTTCGTCCTGCTCTTCCATCGCGAAGTTCATAGAGTTGTTCTCAGTACCCAATTTTCCAGAGTCTAAGTGTTTTGGAAAGAGACCCCCTAGATGGTCCGTCGTGCCCATGACGGTCCGTCGTGGGATCCGTCCACCCAGACAGCTATTACCAGAAATAAAC
Organism: Solanum lycopersicum; assembly: GCF_036512215.1. NCBI lineage: Eukaryota > Viridiplantae > Streptophyta > Magnoliopsida > Solanales > Solanaceae > Solanum > Solanum lycopersicum. The sequence continues at coordinate 37,029,189 of NC_090808.1, forward strand.
TCTGCTGCCCATAACGACTAAATAGGCCGTTACAATAGATACCAATTTACCCATCGTTCATCCTCGAACGATCACAAGAAGAAAAACAAGGACGAAAAGGAGTACCTGAATCTGTAAACAGGTGTGGGTATCTTTCTTGCATATCAGCCTCCTTCTCCCAAGTGGACCCTTCCAACGGTCGATTCTTCCATTGAACTTTGATGGATGCAATCTCCCTTGATCTCAACTTGCGGACTTCTCTATCTAAACTAGCAATAGGCTCCTCCTCATAAGACATATTCTCATCAAGAAGAACTGAATCCCAACGAATAATGTAGTTTCCATCCCCATGGTATCTTTTCAGCATAGACACATGAAATACCGGGTGCACTCCTGACAGTACTAGAGGTAAGGCTAATTCATAAGCTACCTCCCCCATGCGCTTCAGAAGTTCAAATGGACAAATACACCTCGGACTAAGCTTACCTCGCTTACCAAACCGCATCACCCCTTTCATGGGTGAAACCTTCAGCAAGACTTGCTCACCCTCCATAAACTCCAAGTCTCTAACCTTTCGATCTGCATATTCCTTCTGTCTACTTTGAGCCACTAGAAGCTTTTCTTGAATGAATTTCACTTTCTCTAATGATTCCCTCAGAATGTCAGTACGCCATGGTCTTACCTCAAATGCATCGAACCAACCAATGGGAGACCTACATCTCCTCCCATACAGTGCCTCAAATGGGGCATATCAATACTTGAGTGATAGCTATTGTTGTATGAGAACTGTGCTAAGGGTAAGAAGTTATCCCAATGATCACCAAACTCTATCACACATGCACGAAGCGTATCCTCCAAAACCTTAATCGTTCACTCAGACGGACCATCGGTCTAAGGGTGAAATGCGGTACTAATATCCAACCTAGTACCTTAATCAGCATACAATGTTTTCCAAAACTTAGAAGTAAACTGCGTACCTCTATCTGATATGATGGAAACTGGAACTCCATGCAACCGAACGACTTCTGAGATATAGAGCCTGGCTAACTTCTCTGCATTGTAAGTCAACTTAAACGGAATGAAGTGAGCAGACTTAGTTAACCTATCAACAATTACCCAAATGGAGTCATACTTACCGATTGTCTTTGGAAGACCAACCACGAAGTCCATTTCATTTCTCTCCCACTTCCATTTAGGAATGCGCATTCTCTAAAGTGTCCCTCCAGGCCTCTGGTGTTAATACTTTACCTGCTGACAATTCGGGCATTGAGCAACAAAATCAACAATGTCCCGCTTCATTCTACTCCACCAAAAATGTTGCTTTAGGTCACGATACATCTTGGTTGCACCGGGATGTATAGAATACCTTGAACTATGAGCCTCTGTAAGAATAGTGTGAATCAAATCATCTACGCAGGGTACACATACCCTTCCCTTAATTCTCAGAACACCTTCCTCATCGATTTTTGCTTCTTTAGCCTCTCCTCGCAATACCTTATCTCGAATCCGGATCAGTTTCTCATCAGTAAACTGCTTTCCCTTAATCTTGTCAAGAAAGGAAGATTTTGCCTCCACACAGGCCAAAAATTCTCCCTTCTCATTTACTTCTACCCTCATAAAGTCATTAGCCAGAGTCTGAACCTCTCTAGCCAATGAGCGTCTAGAAACCTGCAAGTGAGCTAGACTTCCCATGTTCCCTACTTTTCTACTTAACGCATCTGCCACAACGTTAGCTTTTCCTGGGTGATACAAAATAGTGATATCGTAGTCCTTCAGTAGTTCCATCCATCTCCTCTGTCTCAAATTCAAATCTTTCTAAGTAAAGACATACTGTAGGCTACGATGATCCGTATAGACTTCACACTTAACCCCATATAGATAATGTCTCCATTGCTTTAATGCAAACACTACGGCGGCCAACTCCAAATCATGAGTCGGATAATTACAATCATGCACCTTTAATTTCCTCAAAGCATAAGCAATTACATTCTTCTCTTGAATTAGCACTGCACCCAACCAAGAATAGGATGCATCACAATAAACAATGAAATTCTTACCTTCCACTGGCAGGGTAAGAATATGTGCAGTAGTCAACAAAGTCTTGAGCTTCTGAAAGCTTTCTTCTCACTGGTTTGACCATACAAATGGAACACTCTGCTTAGTCAAGTTTGTCAATTGGGAAGCAACAGAAGAAAATCCCTTGAAAAATCGACGGTAGTAGCTAGCTAAACCAACAAAGCTCCTTACCTCTATAACATTAAAAGGTCTCACCCAAATCTTCACGGCTTCGATCTTAGAAGGATCCACCATCACTCCATCCTTAGAAACTACGTGCCCCAAGAAGGACACTTAATCTAGCCAAAACTGACACTTGGAGAATTTGGCATAAAGTTTCTTCTCCCTCAACATTTCCAATACAATTCTCAAGTGCTCCTCATGTTCTTTCCTGCTCTTTGTGTATACCAGTATATCATCAATGAATACAATGACAAAGAGATCCAGATATGGCTTAAAAATCCCGTTCATCAATTTCATGAAAGCACCAGGGGCATTCGTAAGCCCAAAAGGCATTACTAAGAACTCATAATGTCCATACCTGGTACGAAAAGCAGTCTTTGGCACATCCCTTGCCCGTATTATCAATTGATGATAACCAAATCTCAAATTGATTTTTGAGAAGGTACAAGCACCTTGTAACTGATCGAACAAATCATCGATGCGAGGAAGAGGATACTTGTTCTTAATCGTTACCTTATTCAGTTGCCTGTAGTCTATGCACATCCGAAAACTTCCATCCTTCTTCTTCACAAACAAAACAGGAGCACCCCAAGGGGATGCACTTGGTCTAATAAAGCCTTTGCTTAACAACTCTTGAAGTTTGGCCTTTAACTCTCTTAACTCAGCGGGAGACATCCTATAAGGGGGTATGGAAATGGGGCAAGTACCCGTCTCTAGATCAATTCAAAAGTCAATATCCCTATCCGGTGGCATACCAGGAAGGTCTGCAGGAAGCACATTCAGAAACTCACGGACTATCGAAACCGACTCAATTGAAGGTACTTGGGTAGTATCATCCCTGAGGTGTTCCAAGAAATCTAAACACCCTTTACTAACAATTCTCTTATAACGAATAAAGGAGATGATACGAACTGGAGTTGAAGTGTAGTCACCCTCCCACACTAACGGATCTGTCACAGCTTGGCCAACGTTACAGTTTTAGCATTAAAATCTAAGATTGCAAAATTTGGAGAAAGCCAAGTCATACCCAGAATTACATCAAAATCAACCATTTCTAAGATAACCAGGTCTACATGAGTATTGCTCCCCACAAAAGTTACAAGACAAGACCTATACACCTTTTCAACTATCACAAACTCACCCACCAGAGTAGAAACACGAATAGGCATGTCAAGCAATTCACAATGTAAATTAAGACCAGTAGCAAACGAGGAAGATACATATGAAAATGTAGAGCCTGGATCAAATAATACAAGAGTCATGCAATCACAAACCAAAAAATTACCTGTGATAACAGCATCAGATGTCTCCGCTTCAGACTTCCCAAGGAAAGCATAACAATGGGCCCTATTACATGTCTGCCCATTGCCCCTACAATGTTGCGCTGCAGTAGTTTTAGTTTGCCCATCACCCCGGCTGTTTTGGTGACCACCATTACCTCAGCCACCACGTCCTCCAGAATGACGGCCTCTTCCATGACCACCTCTACCTCTGACTATTAGGGGTCTATAACTCTGTTTTCGACAATACCTCCTAATATGTCCATTCTCCCCTCATCCATAACACTCTCTGGATTCAAGTACAGGTCTCTGTGAGAATGAAGAACTGTGGGGGTAACCTCCAAACTCTGAGAAATGTTGGACGGTGTGCAGTGGAACCCCAGCTACAGCCTGCAGTAAAGACTGAATAGGTCGGGCTGGGTAGCCTCCTGAACCCTTCCCTCTGGAGGAAGAACCATTAAACTCGCCTCCCTTACGAAACTTCTTAGGTGTTGATGTCACGGTGAAGTCGTATGGCTTCACTCCCTCCACTTCTATCACAAAATCTACCACCTCCTGAAAGGATTTTGCTGCAGTAGCTACCTGTAAGCTGGAATCTGCAAATCTGACCTCAATCCCTTCATAAAATGGCAAATCCGCTCTTGTGGACTGAAGCAAAGTTGGGTGGCATACTTGGATAATGCACGAAACTTAGCCTCATACGTAGTAACCGACATCCTGCCTTGCTCTAGGCTCAGGAACTCATCTCTCCTCCTATCCCTAAATGTCCAGGGTATATACTTTTCTATAAATAAGCTAGAGAATGATGCCCAAGTCATAGGTGGTGCCTGTGCTGGTTGACACTCAACATACGATCGCCACCATATTTTGGCATTTCCCTGAAACTGATAGGTTACAAACTCAACACCGAATCGTTCCACTATGCCCATCTTATGTAGCAACTCATGACAATCAACCAGAAAGTCATAGGCATCCTCAGATTCAGCACCCTTGAAGACTAGAGGTTTCAATTTCAAGAACTTATCGAAAATTTCGTGCTAATCACTTGTAATTATAGGCCGCGTAGTCAATCGAGGAAACGTGCCTATTTCCAATGAGGCATCCATGCGGGGAGCCACAACAACTGCATGTTGTACTCCCGGAACCTGAGGTGCTGGTGCAGAAAACACTGGAGGTGTCTTGCCTTGATCAGATAACCCGCTAAGTTAAGCAAGAACCTGATGAATAATCTCTGGGGTAGGTTGGGGTGGTAATTCCTCATTCTGCACTTGTTCATTATCCCCTTCCTCACCCTCTCTTAATACTTCCTCAGTCGGTGGAGGAATCATCACCCTAGTACTAGATGGGCCAGGTGCTTGTCCTCTTCCTCTAGAGGATGTCCTCCCGCGACCTCTACCACGACCTCTTGCCACTGCTCCTCTTCGAGCTACAGCCCTAGTGGCTGGCTCAGACGCATCTTGTCTTGGCGGTGTTGGTATTGGCGTGGTTGTTGCTCTAGTTCTAACCATCTGCGAAATAGAGTGAAGATGGCCAGATACCAATTTGTATCACCTAGATACCAATTGGATCAATGTAATAGCACGAAAGAAAGAAAGAATGAAATTTTCCTAAAGTCTTATAGCCTCTCAAAGAAAAGTAAAGGCGTCCCCCTACCGTTCCTCAAGACTCCACTAGACTCGTTCTTGTATGATAAGACTAACGAACCTAATGCTCTGATACCAAGTTTGTCACGATCCAAAACGAGTCGTGAGTGGCACCCACACTTATCCTACGATGTGAGTGAACCAACCAATCTAAACACCAACATTTTAACCATAATACACAGAATATAATGCGGAAGACTTAAAACTCATTAATATAACCAATAAATAACTTCTAAAATTTAATACTTATTATTCCCAAAATCTGGAAGTCATCACCACAAGAACATTCTATCCTCAAATTACTAAATCTAAAAGTATCTAGGAAGCTAAAATAAGTAAACAAATGGTCCATGTCCGAACTTCAAGGACATCAAGACATGAATGAGAGAGAATCCAGTCCGAGCTAGGAACAATAGCTCACCCTGAAATCTGGCGCGATGAAGACTGGCTAGAGTTGAGGACGATGGCACGTTTGTTTCACTCCACAAATAACAAAGAAGAAAATTACAAGTAGGGGTCAGTACAAGGCACAAGTACTGAGTAGATATCATCGGCCAACTCAAAATAGAAAGAAATATATAACAGATAATAACATAAAATCAATCATAACACTTAACAGGTGACAACAACAAGTACCATAACCATTGGCCACAACACGAAGCACATCTATGAGGACTCAAGCCTCCATACCATACTCATTTAGGAATTAGGTTCTTCAAACCTGAGTATATTAACATAATTCAAGATTCATTCTCTTTACTATCCTGGTGTCAGAAAGTGACACTCCGATCCCCTCAATATTCATTCACCTTTTTTTCCTGGTGCCGGAACGTGACACTCCAATCCCTTACTATGATGGTATCGGAACGTGACACTCAGATCCACTAATACTACGTGTCGGTTCGTGACACCCGATCCCCTAATTCTACGTATTAGTTCGTGACACCCGATCCATTAATTTCATTCTTTTTAGTTCATCAAGCCTTCTTTTATATCAAGGCATCTTCATTAATAAAGAGATTTTTAAGGTTTAAGATTCAACAGCCTCATTATGCTAATTCATCACAATTATATAATCACATCATGCAACCACACAATTAAGCATATAGAAGACTTTACAATACCACCCAATACATATCAATCGCTATTTAGATTTAACTATGAGATAGCATAAACCATAACCTACCTCCATCGAAGATCGTGATAAAGCAAGCTATCCCCCAAACTTTGCTTTCCTCTGCGTTCTTCTCTTTCTCTCGCTCGTTTCTCCTTTCTTTTCTGTTCTTTCTATTTTTCCTTATTCAACCTCTTTTACTTTTACCCTAATTATCATATAATCAAGTATAAAAGATGGTAAAAGTAACCCACTATATATTTCAAGGTTATCTCCTTTAACCCCCAACTAATTGAATTATTAACATTAAACAACTAACTTTATAATCATAAACAGGAATAGTCCAAAACACCCCTTAAAAACATTAGAAGAAATCCGACCCAGTCAGGTTTACGCAGCCTGTGACGGTCCGTCGTTCCTAGGACGGTCCGTCCTGCAGAGTCGTCACAGAGTTCAGAGAGTCAAATTCATTAAAGATTCTGTGACGGTCCGTCGTGCCAACGACGGTCCGTCCTGCTCTTCCATCGCGAAGTTCAGAGAGTTGTTCTCAGTACCCAATTTTCCAAAAGTCTAAGTGCTTTAGAACAAGACCCCCTCGACGGTCCATCGTGGGATCCGTCGACCCAGACAACTAATACCAGAAATAAACTCTGCTGCCCATAACGACTAAACAGGTCGTTACAGTTTGTCATATTAAAAGGTTTAACAATATGATTATTTATTAGTTGATCAAGAATTATATCCTTTAATGCTCTTAATAAATATTTTTTACATTCATGATCATCGATATGATCAATCATATTAATGAAAATTTCATTATTACTAATTCTAATGATATTGATGGAGAGATTTTTGTAGGTGAAAAATGCACTGTTACATCCCCGTATATCGAATTATTATTTTTAAAACTATCTCTCATATTAAGATGGACATCTCTACTAGAATTTCTTTCAAAACTAGTGTGATTCTCATAAATAATTGAGTATAATATATTTTTAATATTGTCTTCTAGTTCGAACTTACCTATCTTATCCTTCCTTTAGTTAGGGGGTTGATTATCCTTAGCATGATTTACTAGTTTTCCATAGTTCCAACATGCATTAGTATCGTTATTAATTAATCTAGATTTTCTCTTGTAATACTCAGGTTTTTCATATTTATCGTTATAATTTTTCTGACGATGTTTAGACCTCTTTAATTCATTGTTAGGTTTTTACTTGTTTCTAATCTAGTAGTATTCATAAAAATTTTGAGATCATTATAGTTAAATTGTTTATAATGTATTTTTCCTTAAAACTAATCATATAATGTGCCTGTAAATCCAGCTGTAAATATAGTAGTTAACTGTTTATTCGAAAAATATTTCATTTTATAAGTCATAATGGCTATTCCTTTTTTTTATGTATTTTACTATAAATTTGATTTGAATGAGTTTACCAATATTTAATTTAGCTAATTCTTTTTTCGAATGCGAAGTATTAGATAAACTCTCATTTTCCTCATATTGTATATTTGGAAAATGTAATTCTTTTCTGTAGGATAATTATAGCTTATTTATCAATATCATTATCATTGCTTTTTAATAAAGGATTAATAATTTTTAATTTGAATTTTAGTTTTTTATTGATGAGATTATTTGTGGTTTCCAACTTTTCTTAAAACATAGGGAATTTTAATTTAGAAAATTTGCGTAATTTAAATATTGGATAAGTTTCTAGATTTTTAGTTTATCCTTGTAGGAAGGACTTGTTTTAGCTTGTTTAGTAAGGATTATATTAATTTGTAAAGGTGAGTTCGTAATAATTCTACCATCTGTGGGTAGACTAATTTCATCTACAGGCGGAATTTTAGATTCAACTATCTTAGTACTAGTAGTATACGATTATCAATAAGTATTTCTAACGACTCATTTTGATCGTTTAATTTTCTGTGTATTCAAACCTTTTTAAAAACTCTATATTACATTTTAACCTTTTTTCATATTACTAAATCATTTATTTGTGAATGTTATTTTTTCTGATAAAGAATGTCATTGTATATATCATTGCTCTTTAATAGAATTTTCTAAACTAGTCCAAGGTTTATTTAAATAATTAAAACCTGCTTCAGAAGGTTCTTACAAATGAATCATACTAGTACAATTCTTAAATTTCTTTTTACTTAAGTAGTATCTTTTATTAATTTATTACCCTTTATCTTAGTATATTTAGTTATTAATTTACTACCATATATGGTAGTTAATTTAAATATTCGAAGTCTTTTACACATGGTAGAGTAGTCATAAATAATTAAGAGTGTATATGGTATGGATTATCTAGTGGAGAGAAGAACACCATGCTTGATCTTAAATGTCCACTTTAAAGATTATTACGGAAATAAGAACTTCTTTGTGAAGTAATTGTTTCCAACTCTACGTCACACAGTCTAAGCGAATCCAATGGAAGGAACGAGCGTGCCAACGTCTAAACCGGGAATTGTCTACTTACCCCATGGGTGTACTATTATGAGGGATTGAAGGTAATTCCTATGTGCATCTTATTATTATGTTATGATGCAATGTTCTCACATGATGTTGGGTTTGTGATGAAAGGACTTTCTCATCCTGTAACCTCTAACCTGACATATGAACATGTTATATGAAGGGTTAAACTCCTACGACCTATGATATGTATTATTGTTAAGAAAGACCTAAAGATACATTAAAAAGGAAATTTAGGTTAGCATCGAGTGAACTTGACAATGAGAGGTGTTCCTTTACAAAGTAAGGGAGGTTTACGCTATATTCTATCATGAGGTGGAAACTAGAATGCTAATTAGCATGAAGAGGGTTTCTAGTAACAACCTCCTATTTCCTTAACTATGAGACTCCATAGGAAACTTGGCTAACGGATCCAGCTAGATGCTATTATGATGTATATGCCCTAGCTTGCTAAGTAGGATACCCTCCTTTTGGTGTAAGGGCTTGACACCGAATTTCATATTTAGCACACATTGTGTAATGTCTGTTATGGAAAAGTACCTCAAAACTAAAATTATTGAATCGAAGTAAGAATATGAAATATACCTAGGACTACTTAAGATGTGTTACTTAGTGTAGGTAAGGATGTGGGACTTTACCTATACATTGCACATGTGGACCTTGAGTGGAGTTCTAGGGTGGATTATTTATAGAAAAAATGTTATGAATGAAATGTATAATATTGGCCTGATATGATGTTGGTTTCACTAAATATATATGATATTTTTCTAAATTGTAATGTAAGATGCCGACTATACTTATTATGTGTTATATGAGGTAAGGTCAATGTTTATGGTCTCTTTGCTAGTTATATTGGTTTATGTGGGGTTATGGGGGTTCACATACAAATTGCACTAATTGACTTGGATTGGGGTTATGAATAAGGCCTTGTGATATATTGATGAAATGGACTCTAAACAATAAATGTTAACTATGCATTATTTACGATGGTACTCTTAAAGATGAATATGAATATGCCTTATTGTTTTTGTGTGATGAACTTGTATATAAAAGCTTTTAAAGTGAACTTTGCATGTTTATATTAAAATTTCCCTTAGGACATGTCTTCAAATGTTTTAATTGCATATATCAATACTTAGTACACGTGGTTTCTACTAAGCCACATCTCTTCTATTTTCTACATAACGTGTACGTTCGGGCCATTCAAGGGTTTCTAGTCCTTCTTTAAGATCATGGATTGCTATCCCCAAGTTATTGAGTCATCAAGTACGAGGATGCACTTGATTTAATCTAGTTTCGAATGTCTTTGTTCCAAGACTTTATTGTAATTCCTATTATATTACTTTTTGTAATGATGCAAGGGCTACGCCCCGTTTCTCTTACTCTTATGTTTAGATGATCATGTGAGATAATAATAGATTCTATCTGATATTTGAAGTGAAGTTGAACTTCAAAAGAAAAGTTTTAGTTTTTCCGCATTATTTTATCAATGATGTGATGATGTATTCTAAGGGCTTGTCTAAGTCCTTTTCGAGAACGAAGACGTCAATTACGACTAGAGGGTGATGTTTGGTCATGATAATTCACTTTCGGTGCATTGAGGTCAAGTACTCTTGAGAGGAGGCTGACAGAAAGAGGGCAACTTTTCTAAACACATCCCAGGAGGTGGAAGTTTATTTGATACCTACATAGGCGTTTTTTCCTACTCCGTCGTTCGATCTATTAGGTACCTCTCTCCCTTTTTCTTTCTCACAGGCCCCAAAACTTTTTACCTCCTCCCATCCCACCATGACGACGTGAGGGCTACCTCTCTTGTGAGATCCATCCCATGGATGATTGAAAGTGTCATTGTTGCTTCACTGATCCCCTCCAAACTTTTATTGACACTCTCACGAGAGTTGAGTCTTGCGAGAGTAGGTGGTGAGAGACCTCCGAGCTGACGTCTTTAAAAGCAAAAGTTGTAGATTTAACGAAGGACATTGACTATCTAAATTGTACTAAATTCACTTTATTGCTAGAGGTTGCAGATGATTTGGACGTTCTTGAGACTTTCAATATTCCTCCAGCTGCCACTGAATATGTGTATAGGTATGATGTTGAAGTTTATGAGTTAGAGTAAATAACGACGAGGATCTGATTGAGATCATGGATGTGAGCATATATATAGACTTGTCGGGCTTACCAAATTTGTAGGAGATGATTGTGCAGTCAATGATCCAGACATAGCTGGTAGAGACATCAATGGGTGAGTCCAGTTAAGTGGGCCCTTGTAAGGTAACTAAGGGCACTAATACCCAAGTTCAGAGTGATGCACCGGGCATTGATTCCTAGAAAAATGAGGGTTCTGTAGATAAGATTCTACTTTACCTCCTTCTTTGTCTTACTTTTTTACTTTTGATATTGTTTTAATTTTTTTTGACCTTTTGTGACTATGGTTTTATTTATATATTGGGCTTTGCGTTTTAATAGGTTTTTTATTGCATTGTGTGGATAATGAAGCTTGTTTCTCCTTGTTTTTGAATTATAAATTATTTTTGGAACATTCCAGAAAAGTTGTACCACCTCTTGTATGTGTACGAATGTGAGTGTTCTTTTGAAAATTTGAGTATCGGTCTTGATCAATACCGATGACTTTAATAGTGCTCATAATAGAATGAAAATGAATGTGTTGTTACTATGATGCTAAATGAAGTTGCATAGTCAATATCTGAACGTTTTGCAATTTATTATTACTAGTTGAGTACTAAATTAAGTCTCTTGTGATGAACATTGCACTCCAGCAAAAGTGTGGAGTCTTGTTTTACATTGGTGTGAACGCCTTAGTTGATGAGCTTACCTTGAACCATGAGTGATTAAACCTACAATTTTCCATGTTTGTCCTATTAAATAAGTGATGGAATACCTTAATATGATCTTAGGCACCTTTGAAGAGGGTGAAACAATTTGACATTATACCTTGTTAGTGTGTGAACTATGCTTGAACATCGTTTGAACATTAACCTTTTCTATTAGCCATAATCCTCATGATTTGTGGTTTGTGTTAATAGCCAACTTAGGCTAGTGAAAAGAGAAGACAAATCAAGAAGTGCAAGAAAGTTCCCTTTGGCCCATGGTCTAAGAAAAAACAAAACTTCTCTCTCTCTCTCTCTCTCTCTATATATATATATATATATATGTATATATGTATATATATATACATATATACATATATATATATATATATATATACATATATACATATATATATATATATATAGAATGAAAAAGAAAAAAAAATTTGTGGGATAAAGTTATGAAGGTGAAAAGAAAATGAAGTTTGAAATAGTCCATGGAAGATAAATAATGAGGTGACTTGTGAGCACGAATTAAGATGATGTTTAAAAGAAAAGGAAATGTTGTTCACACCACATTTCATGAGGATTATATCCATAGAGCCTAAATTGTCATACCTTTGAAATAAGACCCATTACAAACATTGAAAAGACCTTTTTCATTTTTAGTGAGCAGAAACAAGGGTCAATTGAAAAATACGGACAACCCTACGGGTGAAATCGTGCATTATGTTCATCTTTGTGAGTGTGACCGTTGCAATTGATTCTGGAGCTTTAAATTGTGAAACATTGTGTGAATATGGAATCATGCTTTGTGTGAGGGCATATGATTACTTTTGTTGAACTTTAACTTGCATTTGAAGGAGGTATTTCAGCTTGCAATTCTTTAGTAATGGTGAATAACAACTTGAATTATTGGCTGCACAATTGATCCTTGCATGAGTAAGTTCAGTCTTTTTGTATGCATTTATTTAAAAGTCTTGTGTAGAACTATTTGAGACATATTTTTTAAATTGTTAACTTGAGTTTTAATTAAGGACAAGCAAAATTTTAAGTTAGGGATGTTGATCAGTCCATGATTTGGACTATTTAAGGGTTTTATTTTAATTAGTGTTCTCAAATGCATATTTTGTGACAATAAGTGATATAAATCCTTGATTTTCAGGTATTTCGATTGAGGAAAAATCATGGAAAGTAATAATCTAAAAGGAACAAGGCATGTGATAGACCGAAGAAAAGAAGGTTTGAGGATCACCTAAAGAATTGAGCGAGTTGCCAAATGGACATGGCCTCGCCTAATCTTCCAATGTACCAAGATCTGAGGGATAAAATCTAGTCGGCGATGGAAAGGATCTATTGGCACGTCAGCGATTGATTCCGCGATGCAGTGATATATCACCCAATGTAACAAAACTTGAATTTTTTGAAGTGCAAAGAAAAATGGTGAATGGAACTGACCAAAGGGCGGATTGTCCAGTGTATCGGCGATCCTGACTTATTGCGTCGAATGGTCCGTCTCGGTACCGATTTTGGAAACTCTAAATACATTTTTACATTTATAGTTTATTATTTGTTCCCAATTAGGAGAATTCATTTTTCAGCTATTGTACCAGTTTGATGTTTAGAGCTTATAAATGAGTTTTTAGATAATATATCCTTAGCTCTGAAGATTTCAATTTTTGAGAAATATGAAATGGGTGTTTAAGGTATGAATATTATACCTTTGGAATATGAATTTACTCTTATCCATTTGATTGAAACACAATTTGGTAATTATTTCTATCTTTTTATTATGTCTTGCTAAAACCCAAATTCATGGGGTGTGACTAAGTTATTTTTGGTTGATTTAGTTGTTGTGTGTTATTAATTGATAGAGTAGATGTTGTTTCAAAGTTATTTTATTTACTTATTGTGGCTAATCTAAATGGTTGTAGTTGCAAATGCAACTTTACCTAATTTGATTGTCTATGGGTATTCCGTTCTCATGATTTCAGCTCGAGGGAGTGAATCCTAAACCCTTTTGCACAAATTCAAATCTAGAGAGTGAATTTTCTAAAGTGAAGGTTGTTCATAATTGATTCTTATTGGTGTTTGAGAGAAGCATATTTGATTCGGGGTAAATTGTTTGAGAGAAATTTCAACCCCCACCAAAGTTGTAATACTCCTATAATCCATGAAATAAGCTACAGAATCACATGATAAACTGAACTTTAAAACACTATTTCTAAGCCTAAAATAATGTTTATAAACTATTTAGGAAGTTTTAGAATCATAAAAACAAGAAACATCCATGATGTTCGGAAACTAGCTAAATCGAACTAGTTAACGTCCCTATATTTTGGGAAGGTTTGGGAGGGTCATATGAAGTCCAAAACATATAAAAAGATTTTAAATAGGTATAATATATCACAAAGTGTCCAAACATTCAATAAACTCCGAGAGGACCCGTCGAAGAGTTTCTGAGGAGGGCCTAAGCCAATTGTAGAATCATGAAATTGGACAATTCAACTTTGAAAACATTAGAAAACATTTTGAGAGTTGGGCTCCTTGATGAAAAAATTTTCATTGATCAAAATAAATACCTTTATGAAGAAAATTATTCACTTTGATGAAGAATATCCACTCAATTCGTCACACCAAGCTCTTCTTTGACTTTGGACTTTGATGGACTCTCTAGGAATTTCTAAGGGATTTTGGGGTTTTGATTTGGAAGAATGAAATCTTCTTAGTGATATACACTTATATACACATTTAAAATACCCAAAATAAACATAAAAACCCTCCAATACTCTTACTTTGAAGTGGGGTGAAATTACAAGTTCACCCCTCAACTTACAGTGAAGCTGCACGCAGGACAGTGCCCATCGACGGTTGGGCAGGCTACGGACCGTTTGTCCAAAAAAGAACTGTCCTATCCTTCTGTCATTGAGTTTAGAGACTCAACATGGGTCATTTCAATCCCAATACAAAATCTACATCAACTTCACCCATCTACGTGGCATCGATATGCCCACGAGCCGTCGATTGTCTCCGTCGTTTGGGGCAGCCTTGGACACTCGTGCCACAACCTTTAGGGTCCTCCTGACCCTTGGATGGTCCTTGGGGATTTTTTCCAGGACATTTACAACGCAAACATGATTTTATACGAGTAAAGTACCTCTCACATGACTTTCAGCATAAACGAACACATAAAACACGACGAAACATGCCTAGACACACAAGGTAATTTCAAGGCAACACTTTCCAACGTCATGGATGTTCTTGGACGTTTGACCTCCAAACTCCACGAAACTCAACACACTGCCTACATATGATGTAATAACTCATTTAAAGACCTTTTAACCCCATGAATCATACATAAACACATAGAACCATATAAGAGGCACATAGGTGACTTAGTCGTCAAACATGTAGTCATTCCTTGACGTTTGACTTCCAATGCACCTAAACTCTTAGACACTTCCTCAATACCATATAATGCACCTATTTATGACCTTATAGCATCAGCATTAACATGTTAGGCTCTAGTTCACCTAATTCATTTTCGGGGTCTTACAATCTCCCACATATGGACGACATTCGTCCTCGAATGACACTTGTCACTCTATGAATACTTCCAAAAATAGAGATTCAACTAGAATCTCATGACCATACTGCATAACACATAATCAAGAAGAAAGAATCAATTTCACATAGTCAAGCGATTCAAATACAACAAGAAACTAGAAAACATTCTATAACTCATCATGCTACAAAACTCACATACTTCATTCCAAATAACAAAAACTAATTTTATATTCAATATTATGCTTATATACATCACTTATAACAACATTACAACAATTTTATTCATTGAATTTGTGCAACTTTTAAAAAATGCAGCTTTTAGGCAATTGATGTTAGAAACAAGATAATATGCAAGGTAACATTATATAAACACTCTTAGAACATAACCATGGCTTCATGAAACAAACTTGCAAGAAGTTAATGTAATTCAATTTCAACAAAACTCCTAAACACCCTTCACATGCACCATACATCTATTACTTTTTATCCTATCTACTAACCATACTCCCCCAATTAGAAGGAACACATATCACTATAAGAAAAATGCAAGGACTTACCCTCATCATCATCATTATCATGTGGCTTTGATCCTCTTGTACGGAGTGCATAGAAACTCCTCTTTGTTGAAGCATCATCCTTTGGAACACTAGAAGCAACTTGCATACTCTCTCTTCCTCTAGATGCAATGGTAGGACAATCTCTCACCTTAAGTCCTTCGTTACCACAACCATAGCAACTTCCGGTACCCACTAGACACTCACCATAGTGTTTGTAGCCACAACTGACACATGTAGGTTTTGCATTTTCAGAACCACCTCTTTTCTCCAAATTCACCTTAACACTTTTAGGTTTTGACCTTAGGCCCTCTTCTTAAACCTAGGTTGTCCTTGATCACTAGCACAACTCCTTTTCAAGTTTATAGACATCCTCTTAAGGGTAGACTCTTATATTGATTGTTCATAAACCATGAGTCTATATAGGGTCACATCATCTTGTAGCATCGTCGTACGATATTCCTCCCTCACTATATCAGCCACACCCGTCATAAAATGACTCATTTAATCCTTGGATTAGATAAAAGGTAAGGGACATATCTATATAACATACAGAACTTTAAAGAGTATTCCTCAACACTCAAATTTCCTTGTTTTGATATTGACAAACTCCTCCACCTTAACTTCTCTCCTCTTACGGGGAAAGTACTCACAAAGAAAAGCATCCTTAAATTTTTCCCACTCAATAGGACCCTATTACTATGGCCTATTATCATTCCATTGAGTGTACAATATTTTTGAAACATCCCTTAATTGGTACGAAGCCAACTCCACTTTCTCCCTAGATTGAACTCCCATAGTGCTCAACCCCTTCTACACTCCATCTAGGAACTCTTAGGGATCCTCTCCCTACTTAGAGCCAATGAATATAGGAGGATTCATCCACCTAAAATATCTTAACCTAGACATCATAGCGGCACAACATTCACCCTAGTCACCATACTCAAATTTTACTTACGTAGTCATGGCTCGAGCTAAGACAAGAAATGCCTCTCTAATATCCTTATTACTCAACTCCGGGACATCATCACCTCTAGCCACAATAGGGACTTTATCACCTTGAGGAACTTTCTCAACTTCCTCAACTTGAGGAGGAATCTCCTATTGCACCACATTTTTCTTAACTCTCCTAGCTGGTGTCCTCTTATTTATCTTCCTATAAACACAAGAAAAACCATAA
Source organism: Solanum lycopersicum (assembly GCF_036512215.1). NCBI lineage: Eukaryota > Viridiplantae > Streptophyta > Magnoliopsida > Solanales > Solanaceae > Solanum > Solanum lycopersicum. The sequence continues at coordinate 37,046,054 of NC_090808.1, forward strand.
GAACAGAGTACACATAACTTTTACTCTACGACACTACATAGGAGTAGAAAAGAAGGGAAACTCTATTGCCAATTTCCTCTTTCCCATAGATGTGTCGCGACTCACACCGATGGTCAAGTCTCTACTAGACTTGACTTGATGAGAATTTTTTGATTTGTAATACTACATTCATAACCTATGCTCTGATACCAAGCTTGTGACGTCCCGAAACCACACCCTAGAAATTAGGGGCAACCTAAGATTGCAACTGGCATACTTGACCTCTTGGAGGTCTTTTACAAACCCTTACATATGATTCATCGCATAAACATAATGAAAAGTAGTGTGGAATGTAAAACTTTTCACAAAACATATCATACTATTGAAAACCTGTTTCATATAAAGTCATAGGAAATTCTAAGTCTTAATCTCATCAAACTTAAGACACAAAAATACTTGGGACACAGACATACTCAAAAATATAGAAATACTTAGTCTATTACAATATTTCAAATTGAAACATAAAGGACATCTAGGACCTCAAATCAAATGAGGACATACTCGACTTCTCATTAACGATGCTACGGTCCATATATTCCTTCAAAATTCTCCTCACCTACCAACTACTATAGAGATAGATGAAAGCTTGGATTAGTGCAACCACATGTACTAAGTATTGCATAATGCATGAAAATGGACATTTATTGGAAATATGCATCTTTTATTTTAAAAATCATATTATAATCATAAGAAAAACAATTATCAACTTAGAAACACATAAGATAACATGTAGCAAATTATTCACATTTTTGAGCTCACTTTACATTAAACTACTTTCACGGTATGTGAATTGCTTCACTATAATAGTGACATACTTTCTCTACCTTTTAAAACCTTTATTGTTTGTAGTCTTCTCACTAAAATCTATCCTAACACACACTTAAGCAACACAAAAAGAGACCACCTATACAACCTCTCTAAGAATACCTAAATGACTGTGAAGAACACTTATAATAAGGCACATGCACACTTACAAGACATCAAACCTCAACACATAGATAATATGACATTCTCCTTCAAAGGGCTATCAAAATACAAACTTAAGTAAATCAAGAAGATAACTTCCATTCTTGACCTCTTCAAGATTCCCTAAGTAATCCATAAGACTACCTAAGGCTTAGATCATGTCCACAAAATCAACCATTTCCCTAACTAGAGTCATTCTCAAGACTTCCAAATATAAGATAGGAAGAGATCATCTCTTATGACCTCTTCATACATTAGCTAAGGAATCTTAAGTCATTTTATATTAGGTACTCATTCATTTACATACTTCATAACGTAAGTCATTAGTTCATTAGTTCAATAAGAGACTCATACATCACATATAGGACATTCAAGTAATGGTCTTATACAAGACCTAGGGACTCCAACTAACACCTTCAAAGCCTATTGTGCAATGTCTAGATAGAATCCCATACCACCACCTAAACTTCATAGAACTTCTCTAATACTAGTGAGTATCCCACATGAGTAGAATAGGCAATAACCGAAATATACCATGATAGAAAGGCATGGAATCCGGAGTTCTATCCTACTCTGATGAGGTTGTTCTACTTGCTAATGGTAGATCTTAGACATATCCGATGTAGGCACATGGTTAACGGATATGAAGGGCATGCATTGTATTCTAGTCTCATTCTATGACTAAAACTACTTCCCTTACCAAAGTCATTCGGTGCTAGCGTTCGTTCTCATATCGTAATTCACATTAAGGTTCATATATAGGGGTTCCATAACAAGTTCATAACACAATCACATTTACAACACCGAAGAGGTCCTCTTAAGTCTACCTTCCCATGGCGACAAGAAGCTCATGATGACTTTCCTAAGGATTAATATGATTCCATTCTATCCAATTAACCTTAAGTCTATCATTTCTTTACTTGGAAGGATACCATTACCGCTTATGACTTTAACATTCTTAACTTTACCACTAAGTCATGTTTTTCACATAAAAGACACTCTTAACATCATTTAAGGTCTCATGTAATTCATGCATGAAAAACTAAGATTTTAACATCCTAAATCAACATATCACATATTCAAATTCATATATACATCAGGTAAGGGACATAAGTCAACCAACACAAGACACCACATACTTCACGTTAGCACACATTACATGTCATTCTAGAAGCACATAGAAGCAACTATTATCATCTTTAAGAAATCTAATATACTATTATATCAACATCATTATGACCAATATAGACTGATATAGTCAAGTAGGAATAAATGCATCAATCCTAAGACTATACACCCAAAGCCACATTCATACTCTAACATGATCACCTACATAACATTAATAGAACACATATACTTTTACATTACTTAACATGTAGATAGATATCATCATACATTATTCAATCAACTACACAAATAATCACATTAGTTCATGTAGTGCTGACCTGGCCATGATATTCATAATACATATAGTAACATCGACAAAGCCACATCAACGACAAAGAAAACACATAAGACCACCATCATAATTGTACCATACCAAGCAAAACATAAATTAAGTATAAATAATATCAAAATAAATTAAATAGGGAAGAGTACCACCACTCCATCCTCAACATCTCTTTTCGATGCTAAATCATCCAATTCAATAACATAAGACCCTTACCAATGGTCATGAACATCAATTCAACCTAAAAACTATAATAATAAATGAACTAGGTCAATTCAAAGTAAATTCATCAATAAAATACAACCTAGATATCAATTGAACACAATTATTACATCATTAGATAGCCCATAGAAATCAATAGCATAATTCACCAACATTAAGTCAATATCAAGTAACCCATAACTTAGTCAAAAACTAGGTTCATCCAATTCACGGGTTCATAGGTAATTTAGGTTAAAATCATCAATATAATAACAATTTAATCAATAATAAACGTTTAATTAATTGATGCAAGACCGAATGTATAATCATGAAATCGGACAATTCAACTTTCAAAACATTAGAAAACATCTTGAGAGTTGGGATCCTTGATGAAGAGAGATTCAAGTATAAAAAATTCATACCTTGATGAATCTAATTGTTCACTTTTATGAAGAATCTTACTCAATTTGTCACAAAAAGCTCTTCTTTGACTTTGGAATTCAATGGAGTCTTAGGGAATTTCTAAGGGATTTTAGGGTTTTAGTTTTTAAGAATGAAATCTTCTAAGTGTTAAATAATTACATACACATTTAAAATACCCAAAAGACCCCTAATGAACCTCCAATACTGTTTTTTTGAAGTGGGATGCAATTACAAGTTCACCCCTCAACATACTATAAATGTGCACGCATGACAGTATCCATCGATGGTGGGCAATTGGATGACTTTTTCTCCACAAACAGACCGTCATGTCCTTCTGCCATTAAGTTCAGAGACTCAACATAGGTCTCTTACCTCCCAATACCAAGTTTTCTCTAACCGCACCCATCGACGGGGCGTTAATTAGCCCATGAGCCATTGATTGCTGATGTACCGTGGATTCACGGTACTTTCAATGTTTTTTCCTTAAGATTAGTGTGTACGTAAGGCCTCTTTGAAGTAGTTTTAATGTATTTTTTTGTGTTTGCAGAGAAACTTACCAGAATGAAATGCTAAAGATGTGATGAGAATTGCAGAAAAGATATCCTACGGAGCCATCGAAGGTCCATCTACCCATTGACGGTCGTGGTGGAAACCATCGCCACGAAGATGTTATGCAACCAAGGAAAGATCGGGAAATTCTGACTAAGTGTGATACTACAGAAGGGATCACGGTTCGTTGTGGTGATCTGTTGGTGTTAACATAATGTAACCTCAGTACCTAAAAATATTCTAAGTATGGAGCAACGAAGGCCATCCACAGAGCATCGTCCGGTCAATGGACCATCGTCTTAGTCCATCGATTGTAACAAAGAGTTTGAGAAGAAAGCAATTGAAAATAGAGTTGAAGTATGGACGGACAGAGGTGTCAAAGATCCGTCGTTACGTCGACAGTCCGTTGGTCAGGTTGTCAACATGAGACACATTGTTGGAATGATTTTAATTATTAAGTATCTATTTATGTGTAGGATTCTTTTGTTATAAATAGAACCAAAAACCTTGTTTTTGGGGTTAGACTCTTTGTTTTTTTAGGATTTGTTATATTTGTTGTGGAATATTGGGTTATGGAAACCACTTCATTTTTCTAGAATCATTTATTATATTATCTTCTTGAATTCAAGTGATTTTCTTGATTTTCTTCAATCTCACAAATATATGTACATAAATTTTTTTCTAATTAATATGAATCGGTTAATTATGAACAAGGGTAACTAAATCTATAACTAGGATTGTGGAAACCGTGGGTAATTAAAAAAGTAAAACTAACTAAAATAATAATTCTCGAAGAGTTTCTTGCATGTATTTATAATTCTTTTGTTTAGAAGTCTTTTTAACGAGTGCACACATTAGAAGTCACCTCATGGCTACTTTCTGGACAAAGGAGGTACATAATAAGAAAAGAATTATCAACGTTGATTTAGTATATACTGTTTAATAGGCTAGTGTTGATTGGTCCGAAGTAATATCTAAGCCATACATCGATTATGATGCTTAATATGAGGTAAAAGGTAAAGTTTAGTAAAGTACACATATATAGCCAGACCAAGGTGAGGAGTGAAATCCACTAGTTGTCGGACAAAGGAATTAGGGATACATAACTTACCACTTTGCATGCAAGATACTAGGATAGAGTTTTTATAGCTAGGGTTACTGCATTACGAACTTATAGGTAAATCTTACACCCTGGTTTCTCTCATCATTTGATAAACATCAAATATTTGAACTAGCTAGTTGTTTGTTAAGACTTAATTAATTACATTTGTTACACAAAATCCCCCTTTTAATTATTTTTTTCTGGAAAGGACTTGACTAAATAGAAGTAATCATAGATTTAAGTTAAGTCTAAATCATTTTCCTCGTGGAATCGACCCCAACCTAACATTTGGGTTCTTTACTTGATACGATCGCTTATACTTATTTAGGGAAGTATAGTTTTAGCGTATCAAATTTTTGTGCCACTGCCGAGGAAAATTGTTTTTATATTAACTTTAAGCACAATACCGAAATTTAGTCAACAATTTTCTAATTTTTCTTTTTCTTGTCACTTGCATGTCTAGCTTTAGTGTATGTCAAGTACACAGAGTAAAGGAGAACCAATACTTCCAGTTGATACAGAACTTAACTGAATATTTCACAGAATGAACATTCAATAAAATCTTTCATATATCGAACATGAGATCAGCCCGCAATTTCCCTCGCCAGTTGATGCTCATAATTGAGTGGTTTTTGATAACCCCGTTGACGGTAATCCGAGGAGGCAATGTCACGCCCCACGCCTTCAAGAGTAATATAGGGGAAATGGTAACATCACTGACTCTGATGGACCACTTGTCCTACCTCCTCTAACACATAGTCATACTTTTGAGGTAACTAGTAGTTTGATGCAGACGCTCAATGCTAGAAGTTTGTTTTTGGGGATACCATATGAGGATCCACATGCTCACATCACCAAAATATGTTTGGTGTGTAATAGTTGTGTAGGGAGGCAAGAGATAGACATGTATTTAATTGGATTAAGGGTGTTCCATCTCTCTCTGACGGGGGAGGCGACAATTTGGTTTACTAGAGTTTCCCTACAATTCAATCTATACTTGGGAGAAATTAAGGGATGCGTTCCTAGCAAGGTTTTACCCGGTTTCTAAAAATTTAAACCACAAAGATATGGTTAAAAACATTGTGGCATAACAAGGGAAGTCAGTAAGCATTCCTTGGGAAAGGTTCACCTCATTCTTAATAAGTGTCCCAAACCACCTCATTGATGATGAGTCACTGAAAAAGTACTTCTATTAGCGGAAAGATGATAATAATAAATAAGTGCTTGATATGATTGTGGGTGGTTCTTATGGGGAGTGTACTCATTCAGACATATCTGAAAAGTTAAAGAAAATCACCCGAAATAATAAAAGTTGGAGCACTAGGAAGTCGGATACTGGGAGAAACACTATTGCAGTGCGAGCTTGACATAATCTAGCGGCAAATGAGATTCATGAAGTGATGGATGAAATGATAACTGAGCTTAGGTTAGTGTTAAAATATGTCACGGGGGGTGCAGAAAAGGTAAATGCGGTGAACTATTTGGCTAAACCACCACCACCGGTTGATGAGTACGACTATGAAGAAGATTCTTATGCACTTAATGAGAAGACTGAGGGTTTTCGGCTGAACGCCCAAGTCTCAATCAAGGAAAACTGGCACCAAGGTCAAGGAAATCAAGGTAGGAACTATGGGAATTACAACCGAGAGGGTCACTATGATCGAGATGGAAACTAAAACCGCAATAACAACTTCAACCGGGGTAACTGTGGTAACAAAAATGATAACAGTGGGCCCTATGGTGGTGGTAGTATGGCGCGAGTTGAGGATATGTTGCATAATATGAGGAGGAGGTTTGATGATAGTGATGAGCACGCCAAGGATTTAAGAGGTGATTTAGCAAATATTGGGCAAAAGGTTGATGCACATGCGATCGCAATCAAGCATCTTGAGTTGCAAATGAACCATTTGTCTTTTACTTTGAATCAACGCCAATCACGTACTCTTCCTAGCAATACTTTCTAGAATCTAAAAAATGATTGACTTTATATGATTGTCACTACTTGAGGGGCTAAGCGGACCATGGATCCACCTATGCCATCTGGCGTCAAAGATAATAAGAGTGGAGATGATGAGTTAGAGGAAGTTATTGGTGAGTTGGTGGATAGATCCGGGCAAGAAGCTGAGACACCCCAAAACGTGACCCCCATTCCTCGACCACCACACCCGTTTTTGCAAAGATAGGTGAAAAAGACAAAAGATGGTAAATACCGGTATTTTATTACTATGTTGAAACAAATTTCCATCAATGTCTCTTTGATAAAAGCTCTTGAATAAATGCCCGGTTACGCCAAGTTAGTTAAAGATATGGTCACTATGAAGAGATCAGTTAGTTTTGAGGATGATGATCGGATGAAACACTGCAGTGCTATTGCTACAAGGTCTCATGTGCAAAAGAAAGCAGGTTTGGGGAAAGCATAAAACAACTTTCCATCAATGTACAATCGAATTGTTACACTTTGCTAAAGCATTGTGTGAACTTGGGGAAAGCATAAAATTCACGCCTATCTCTACTTACAAGAAGTTTGATTTGGGTGACCCAATTGCGGTGCGACTACTGATGGAGGAGCGATCGGTGAAGGGGCCTATTGGGATACTCCATGATGTGCTAGTAAAAGTGGAGACATTTATTTTTTTGGACGATTTTGTGATTCTTGATTGTGAGGTGACTTTGAGGTTCCTATTATTCTTCAGAGACTTTTTTTTGCTACCAGTAGTGCCTTAGTTGATATGGACAAAGTTTACTTGAAGTTTCTCTTGAACAATGATGATGAGAATTTTAACATTTGTAGGTCCATGAGGCAGAATAGTGAGCTCAAATCGGTATCTGTGATATCCTACAAAATTGAGAGTTTGTCCGAGGTACAAATAGAAGAGCGTGTTGGTGTTGAGTCACTAGTGGAAGTGAACATTAATTTTGAGATTTATTATATTGAAGAGTATGGGTCATTCGTTGCGGCACTTGATGAAGGTAATGTTCGGTTCAAACAAAAGAAATTCCATTTAGATATGAAGGATCGCGAGTCTCCACCTGCAAAACCATCTATTGAGGAGGCTCCAAAATTGAAGCTTAATTCTCTAGTGCCTCATCTGAGGTATGTTTTCTTGGGGAAAGGTAACACTTTGCTGATAATTATTGCATCAAATTTGAATAAGCAACAAGTAGAATATTTTTTTGAAGTGTTGAAGAGGTTCAAGAGAGTTATTGGGTTGACTATTGTGGATATTATTGGGATCCCTCCCGGTATTTGATCACATAAAATCCAACTCATGCCTCATCATAAGCTAAGTAATGAGAACCAGAGATATTTAAATCCACCTATGCAAGAGGTAGTGAAGAAAGAGATTATGAAGTGGTTGGATGCCGGAGTCATATATCCGATCACTGATAGTAGTTGGGTATGCCCTATTTAGTGTGTTCCCAAGAAAGGGGGAATGACTGTGGTGCCTAATGAGAAATATAAGCTTGTTCCAATGCAGCCGGTGACCGGATGGAGAGTGTGTATACATTACCGATAATTGAATGCATGGACTGAGAAGGACCATTTTCCTATGACCTTCATTGATTAGATGTTAGATAGGCTTGTAGGAAATGGATGGTATTGTTTTCTTAATGGTTATTCGGGTTACAATAAAATCTTTATTGCACCAAAACATGAATTCTTGTCTAATAATATGAATTGTGTAATTATTAACGCGGGTAACTAAATCCATAACAAGGGTTGTGGGAACCATGAGTAATTAACAAAATAAAACTAGATAATATAATAATTCTCGAATAGTTTCTTGCATAGATTGATAATTCTTTCGTTTAGAAGCCTTTTTAACGAGTGGACATGTTATAACTCGCCTTGTTGCTACTTGCTGGACAAAGTTTGTAGATAATAAGAAAAGAATTATCAACGTAGATTTAGTATATACTATCTAAAAAGCTAGTGTCGATTGGTGCGAAGTAATAACTAATCATACATATATTATGATTCTTAATATGCGGTAAAAGGTAAGGGTTAGGAAAGTACAAAGATGTAGCTGGACCAAGGTGCGGATGAAATTCAGTAGTTGTCGGACCAAAGAATTAGGAATACATAACTTACAACTTTGCATGAAAGAGACTATAAAAGTCTTGTTATAGCTAGGGTTACTACGTTACGAACCAATGGGGAATACTTACATCCTAGTTTCTCTCATCCTTTGATAAACATCAAATATTTGAACTAGCTACTTGTTTACCAAGACTTAATTAATTACTTTTGTTACACAAAATCCCCCCTTTAATTGTTTGTTTCTGGAAAGGACTTGACTAAATAGAACGAATCGTAGATTAAAGTTATGTGTACACCATTTTCCTCGTGGGATCGACCCCAAAATAATATTTGGGTTTTTTTTACTCGATACGACCGCTTATACTTCTTTAGGGAAGAATATTTTTAGCGTATCAATTGCCTCTGTCGTTTGAGGATGCCTTCGACAGTCTTGGCAACACTTTTTGGGTCTTTCCTAAAGGACCCTTGGATGGTCCTTTGGGATGTTTTCCCGGACGTTTCCAAATATGATCGTATATGTGTTTAGAACCTCTGACACTTATTTCATCCAAAACAAACATAAAAAACTCGACGAAACATACTTAGACACACAAGGACATTTCAAGGCAACACTTTTGAACGTCATGAAAGTTCTTGGACGTTTGACGTCAAAACTCCATTAAACTCGAACACTGACTATATATTCTATAATAAATCATTTAAAGACCTTAAAACATCATGAATCAAATATAAAAACATAGAACCACAACTGAGACATATAGGTAACTTAATCATCACTTGAAGTTTGACTTCCAATGCACCTAACCTCTTAGTCACTTCCTCTATAACATATAATAGATCTATTTAGGACCTTATACTATCAATACAAACATGTTAAGCTATACTTCACCTAAGTCATTTTTTGAGTCTTACTGTCTTTAAGGGCGATGAAACAGGTTACTTCTAGGGGTTGCTCCCCGGATATGAAAAATTTGGTATCAAAGATTAGGTTGAATATCTTTAGGATTGATGTCTCATTAAACCACATCTATGTAAGTTCTTATTAAAAATAGTAAAGCGCACCACAATTTTGAATGAGAAGTTATATGATGCTTAGGAAATTCTCTTCGTCTTGAAAATCCAATGTCGTTCATCTAGTCTATTTTATGTGTTCTTTAACCTAAACCTTGTATTTGGATGTAGGTATCAATACGCGAAGGTTAGCCACATGAAGACTTGATGAAGAGATTGCTAATGCAGCCTTGTCAGATGGGGACATAAGGGAAGCCTTTTTCCAAATGGCCCAAGTCATTATTGCTCATGCACAAGCTATCAGTACTCAAGCTAAATTCATGACATCCCCAGATAAGTAGGAAGTGGTACCCTAAGGAAACTAACATGTTAGAACCATGGACTCCCGTTTGAAGGATTCCACAAGAATGAATACCTCTACTTTCTATGTGTCCAAAGTGGAGGAAGACCACAAACAGTTCATTGATAAAGTCTACAAAATCCACTATGCTATGAGGTTGACTACTAGTGAAAAGGCCGAGTAAGCAAACTACAAACTCAAGTATGGACGAGACCTGGTACATCTAATGGAGCGATAATAGGCCTTTGAGGGGTGGTCCGGTGACATGGAAGATTTTCAAGAAAGCTTTTCTTGATAGGTTCTTTCCATGAAAAAAATGGAAGCTCGGGGGGGATAATTCATCAACCTTCGTCAATGAGGTAAGAGTGTGCTTTAATACTCTTTGAAATTTTCTAAGTTGTCAAAATGTGCTCCTTCTTTGGATTTTGACCCGATGGATGAGATGAGCCACTTTGTGACGAGAGTGTCCGTTGACTTGAAAAAAGAATGTCGTTCTGATATGCTACATGATAATATGAATATTTCTCGTCTCATGGTTCATGCTCAACATGTGGAGGAGGCAAGGGTTAATGAAGAGTAGAGATGTCAATAGGGCAAAGACATTTGATAGTGGTTCTTCTAAGGGTAGGCTTGATATCCAAGACAAACCTAGGTTCAAAAAGCGATATTCTAATAAAGTTCCTTCCATGTTCCCAAAAGCTAGTGATGATAGGGTTCCTAAGACTAAGACCCAAAAGGGAAAGAGTGGAAACTCACTTAGTGAAAAACCTACTTGTCCCAAGTGTGGTAAGGTTCATGTAGGCTAATTCTTAGTTGTAATTGGTAATTTCTTTAGTTATGGAAATAATGTGGGTGTATTCATAGTTGGAATGGGTAATTTCATTGGTTATGGAAATAATGGTAAAAAATTTAGGGATTGCCCTAGTTTTAAGGGGCTAGATAAAGGAAGTGGGAAAGATCAATCAAGTTGCTCGAATATGGATGGTCCAAAGAAGAATCACTTTTATGTTGTCCGTTCAAGGGGTGAACAAAAGAGTTCTCCCAATGTGGTGACCGGTATCTTACAAATCTTCTCCATTGATGTTTATGATTTACTTGACCCGGGTGATATATTATCTTTTGTTACTCCCATAATAGATTGTAAGTTTTATATTTTTCCCGATGTCCTGAATCAACCATTTCTTGTAATTACCCCTATAGGTTATTCGGTGATTGCTAAGATTTTCCTATAATGTTGTCCAATAGAGTCACTTATGTTGAACTAGTAGAACTAGATATGGTTGATTTTGATGTAATTTTGGGAATCAATTTTTTTGCATGATTTCTTTGCTTCCATTGATATTAGAAAAAGAATTGTCAAGTAAAATTTTCCAAATCAAACCGTTTTAGATTAGAAGGGGGGAATACTATTCCTAGAGGTCATATCATTTCTTGTCTCAAACCTTGTAAAATGATCTCTAAAGGGTGTTTATACCATATTGTGAGAGTCAAATATTTAGACTAGGAAGATCCTCTAATTGAGTCGGTCCCGATAGTGAAAGAATTTTCGGTGGTCTTCCCTAATTATCTTCCCGGAATTCCTCCCTAACAAAAAATTGATGTTTGTGTTAACTTGCAACCCTATACCAACCTCATTTCAGTTCCTCCTTATCAAATGGCTCTATCCGAATTGAAAGAGTTGATACTCAACTCAAAGACATACTAGATAAAGGCTTTATTATACCTAGTATTTCTCCATGGGGTTCTTCGGTATTGTTTCTGAAGAAGAAGGATGGGTCCCTTAGAATGTGCATTGATTATTTCCAAGGGGAAAGCTACTTTTGTATGATGAAGTTATCGTATTATTTACTATTGAATGATGCTACTATACCTATTATTGGTTGAAATTAGTTGGTTGATGGTAAGACCATGATTATGGCTTTTGAAGGATATTGGGTAAGTCTTTATAATCCTAACCTTTACTTCATTTATGATGACTTGTGAGTGATGATGTAGTTCAACTGAAGCATGTCTTGTGATTAACCTAAGTAGGCATTGGTATGATGTTGAATTTAAATATCTTGATTATGTGATTGTGAGATTATGCTTAAGATATAATGATATAAGGTTTTTATGAAGTATATGTGTGCTTTACTTTGATGCAATTAGATTTATTGTGTAATCTCACATGTTAGGGTTGTATTGAAAGTATGTTCTAATGAAATTCCTATTGAGCTAATGACTATGAGTATAAAAAGATCTATTCTCCAATGACCTAAAATAATCTATGATTGTTGAAGAAAGACAATTCAAAATGGGACTTAGATTAGCAGAAAGCGAACTTGACAATGAGAGGTGTTGGCTTCCCGTGGAAGAAGATTCACCCTATAGTATCAGTTGAGGTGTTGATTCCCCTATGAGGGTGTCACATACGGGTTTGCCCTCTAGACGTAACCGGTGTCGTCATCCTTCTTAACGTCTAAGACTAGCTTCTTAGTTTTATGTTATTACATTCATGGGTTTAAAAATGAGAAAAAATTTAAAACATTTATTTTCTCTACTTGGAGGTTTACGTAGACCTTTACATACACATAATATATATTCATATCGAGTATACATAAACCCATCATATTAGGAAGTCCGGAGACGTCGGCGGGAGCCTCGGGAAGAGTTATCTTTTCTGTTTAACAGCCTGCCCACCCTGGAATCGGCTCAGCCGGAGGTAGGGTCCAGCGGCTGGAAGAGAACCGCACGTCGCGTGGTGTCCGGTGCGCTCCCGGCTGCCCTTGAAAATCCGGAGGACCGAATGCCGTCCCAAATATGCGCGGTCTAAGGTACAAACACACATCAGCCTTCATAATTAACTTTAATATGTATAAAAAAATATTTTTCAACAATTTTTTTAATTTTTATTTTTTTCAAAAATTCTGAAAAATTAGTAATAAATTAATAAAAAATAGGGAAAATATCGAAAAAATATGAAATCAACTCCGAAAATTCACAAATAAATATGGTAACCTTAATATATAAAATTTAATAAATTTTAATTTTTAAAAAGAGACGTAAAAATCAAAAAAGCGTAAAAATAAATTATAAAATAATGATTAAAAGTTGGAAAAATATGGAAATGCTCGAAAACACTTCTCAACATGTCAAATTAATGATAAGATGCATATTTGCACAAACAAAAGATGTTTCAATATCATACGAACCGTAAAAGTAACGAAAATGATGCGAAAGAGCCACGTTAGGCGGAAACGTTGTTGGTCGATTAAGACAGCAGGACGGTGGTCATGGAAGTTGAAATCCGCTAAGGAGTGTGTAACAACTCACCTGCCGAATCAACTAGCCCCGAAAATGGATGGCGCTTAAGCGCGCGACCTACACCCGGCCGTCGGGGCAAGTGCCAGGCCCCGATGAGTAGAACGAAAGTTGGGGGCTCGAAGACGATCAGACACCGTCCTAGTCTCAACCATAAACGATGCCGACCAGGGATCGGCGGATGTTGCTTTTAGTACTCCGCCGGCACCTTATGAGAAATCAAAGTTTTTGGGTTCCGGGGGGAGTATGGTCGCAAGGCTGAAACTTAAAGGAATTGACGGAAGGGCACCACCAGGAGTGGAGCCTGCGGCTTAATTTGACTCAACACGGGGAAACTTACCAGGTCCAGACAATAGTAAGGTTACATAGCCTTCTACTTTTATTATACATACATATGTAAGAATATGGAATAAAGTCTCGATGACTGTCTCATCTCATACCATCTATACGAATATAACAATGTGGGCATAGCCCTTACATCAATTCAACAAGACTATATATAGGTCGTACAAAAGTAAAATATTCAAATAACATTGAAAGGGATGATAGAGTCAATAAACTCATAACAATAATTCAAAGTTAGAGGATGGCATTGCGCTCGAGTGTTGAGGACCTACCCTACTTGGATGAAAGGAAGAATCCAAGCCTTCAACAATGACGCCTCAATAACTTCTTCAACGACCAGAACCTAAAATATTTGGGGGAAAAAGGAAGAAAATGAGGTTAGTACTCCACATGTACTAAGTATGAGACCATATGCACATGTAACACCAAAACATGTAAAAAAAAGGAACATGTAGTTAAATCATGGCAATTTACCCATTTAAAAACTTTTGCACAACGAATAGTTAAGGAAGTCAAATGTATATCATCATGCTTGAATTCATAATATCATAAACTTTATCACCAAGTAACATCATCCAAAGCATGAATAAGAGTTATCACATAAATATAAAATTACGGAAACAAATCATAAATTTTGATAGAGTCAGCTAGAACTATAATTAGTATCATACTTCACACAATATAACCTCATTTATTCATAAATTCATATATTTAGTAATTAAGTGAATTTGCATGTTCATAACCTTTATAATCATCATATAAAAACATTTTCATTTAGCACCATCCATATATAAAACATTAACTTCCCAAATCTCTCATCGAGGCAAACTAGTGCAAGGAATAGGTAGAGTCCCATACCCCTACCTAAGCTAAGTAAATCCCCTCAAGTCACTTTAGTTAGTCTTTACTTCATTATTTTATTTTGGTTTAGGTTACACTCACTTTAACCGACATAGACCACATGAGCTAAATGTTGAATCCGGTATCATAAGACCTTACACCAATGGAAAGTGGTCTACCGGCCAAGGTGAAGCCTAATATAAACATAGCTTTCTCGTGGGATCCACTAGCTAGTATACTATGGTGGCAACATAGTTTAAGGAACTAAGAGATAGATATTCCCTCTACATACAATTTTGTTATTGTGTCCTCACATCATAGGAATCATTGTATACGTATCCATCAAATGGGAGTCAATATCACTTAAAGACCTATAGGGTAAAACTTCCTCTATCGAAAGCCATCACCTCCCATTGTCAAGTTCAGTCGCTGCTAAGCTATATCCGTCTATTGAAATGTCTTGAAAGCTTTAATTGTCAATCATAACTTAATTTAATCCATAGGGTCTACCCCTTGTATAATTATCATCATCAATAGCTCAATAAGAATTGTATGAGTATAAGTCCTTTCATCACAATTCATATAAGTGAGGTTATCACTTTAGCATTTTATAACATATTAACGCACATTGATAGTTTTGACTATCCAACATACACCATAAACAAACTAACTATATATCCAAGACATTTCAATTAAACGTCATACCAGCCTATAGTCCTAGTACAAGGCATACTCCAAATGTAATATCATGACTTAACAAGAATTAATCACAATTGGAAGTAAAGATAGATATTATATGACTTACCAAACCTTCCTCATAGTCTATCATCAAGGTCTTACCATCAACACCTAACTCAACCCAATTTGGGGAGTAACATTTTTCTATAATGATAACCAATAAAATAATAAGGTCAATTCCATTTCTATAACACAACTCATCTTTAGATCACAACTTGAGACAAGGTACATACACTAATTTCACATTATAATTCATAACCTAAATCACATCTCATGAACTAGAATAATAGGCCTATAATTCATCTAACATTTATCATAATAGCACCATAAGAAAGCAATATAATCAACAACCAACTCAATTGAATGATCACCATACAATATAGGTCAAGATCACTACCTATGATTAGGGATAGAGGATCATAATCTTTAATTTAGACAAAATCATCAATAATTACTTTAACAAGTTGGATTACATGTTAATATACTAAATATAACCCTATTAGTTCATTAACAACTCAATCCATCACATCAATTTTGTAATTCAATGAAATCCATAAGAAAACTCATCTTTTATAAATATAATTTGAATGATCCCTTTGAGGAAAGAATCTTACCGTTTAATATAACCCATACCTTAATGTTTCTCAACAATTTGATGAATAATCCACCCTTTTTTACAGCCTCAAAACCCTAGTTCTTTCTAGCCTTCATTGGTGAGTTCATGTAGAGAGAGAAATAAAAAAGAAGGAACATAGTTTATTTTGAGAGTTGTCTTTAGGTTAATGAGTGTTAAGGGTATTTATAGTGGGGCTTAATTAACTTAATTAATCTCCCTTTAATCCCTAACTAGCTTTTAAACCACTTAATTAATTTAATGAAATCATTTAAAATTTAGCTGTGAAACTCGACCCTCACCGACGAAACCCCGATCTACGGTCCATTGGTGAGTCGACGGACAAACCCCCTTCATCGTGCACTCTATCATCTATGTCAGAGACTTTGAAAGCGAGGGATTCCGCCAAGCTTCTCTAAATGCGGGATGACGGTAGCTTTGATGCCCCGTCGAGCCACTGACACCTTGTCAACCCTCTTCCGTCGCGTGTAACAGTAGCTAGGTAAGCAAGAGCCTTCACGAATCTTTCTAAGTGTGGGATGACGGTGACCTTGACGCACCATCAAGCCACACAGACCATTGTTTATCCCGTTAATGCACACTGTCAGGTAGTGCTGCATCAAACTGCAGTGGTCCTCTTCAAGGGCCCTTTGTTGGTCCCTGGGGAGGCGTACCCAAACGTTTCAATCATGAAACAATTGAAAAACCCATTAGCTACTTTTCAACCAATTTCTTCCATTTCCTTCTCCTAAAATAGTTAGTCAAAAGGCTAAGCCACTCTACATCCCTTTGATCCAACTTCCCAGATGTTTTTGGACTTTTTGGTTTTTAAACCTGTGTTTAGACTTTATGACCCCTAGGTTGGGCTCTACATTGAGTTTTTATTTTCAAGGTGTTATAGAGAAATACACTCTATGGATTCTCATAAGATAAGGGCTCCAATATCCAATAGGCATGTATAGGTTTCAATACATATCTTCTAGTTCTTGAACTATTTTTCCACCATAGGAATACTATCTAGTGGATCCACCTTAGATGCTAGGTATATATTTGGTTCTACTTTGACTGGTAGACCACCTTCTTTCGGTGTAAGGTTTTGTAACAACGAATTCAACACTTTGCTTTTATGGTCTGTGTCGGTTAAGGCAAGGTTTACCGAAAGTAAAATTAATTAATGATGTGAAAACTTACATGGATAACTTAAGGGTTTTGCTTAGTTTAGGTAGGGGTATGGAAATCTACCTAGGCAATGCATTAGTTGGCTTTGAGGGAAGTCCTAGAAGGTTGTTATTATGTTCTTATGATCTTATAAAGTGAATTGTATGTGTATGCTTACTTTGCATGTTGATGATCCTAAATAATTTTTGTTTAAATTATGAATATGTATTTGGTCTACATTGCTAAATATGATGATGATTACTATTGATTCTATGTTATGTAGAGTTAGACCTTACTTGTGATCCTTTGTTTGGTTTAGTTGATTAATTAAGGTTATGGGCTTTGCTTGGTCATTTAACTTGTAAGATAAAGGGTGGGTTATGAGTTTGGGTCCTTCTTATGTGATAAGGTCATAGAATTTATACTTGTTGACTTGACTATTACTTATTGAGGTTTGTCTTGTGTTGTACATGGGTTGGATTTAATAATTTTCAAATTGTTTTTCTACATGGGTTCATGATTGTGAATAAGGATTTTCAAAGTACCTTAGCATGGTTTTGAACAAATATTCCTTTTAGCATGATTTCAATTGTGTTATATTCATATACTCTTACTTAGTGCAAGTGTGTACTAACCCATCTTTTGTGTTTACTACATATGTAGGATCAGTCTATTTAGCTTATAGAAGGGCTTTAAAGACTACTTGGATAATTCCCAAGTGTTTGATAGGTCTTCAATTTCCTAGGACAACTCCAGTATCTTTGTAGTCGATATTGTGTAGTCTTAAAGACAATTTAGTTCATTCTCTTTTTTTATTCACTTTTTATCTGCCTATATCAGGCCTTTATTATAATGAAGTATGGGCTGAACCCAATATGTTGTATTTGATATGGATGGTTTAATATGAGATGTATTGTATAATTCTTATGAATCTATATTCCTATACTGTGTATGTGAAATAAAAGTAGAAAACTATGTAATCTTCTTATATAAGAAGTTTATGTATACTCGCTAAATATATTATGTGTAAGCGAGAGGTCTAAGTAAACCTCAATGTAGAAGTAGTTAAAAAGTTTTAAATTTTCCACTAATTTTACCAATGAAATGTAATAACGAATGTTACGAGGTTAGTCTTATTCCTCTTCGAAAACGACGACACTAGTTACTTCTTAGGGGTGCTCCCTTGATGTGACAAACATGGTATCACAACATGAATTTTCTTAGAAATCCAATGTCATGACTCTAGAGTCTACTTTATAACTGCTTTCACCTAAATCTTGTATTGTGTTTATGGGTACGAATACTCAAAATATAACTGCCCAAACACTTGATGAAGAGATTACTAATGCGGGAGTTCCTCCCCATGGTAATCAAGATCCTCCTCTTGAAGAAGTTGGTAATACGGATCAAGCCATGACAATTCCTCAGGCCTTGTCAGATGGGGACATAATGGAAGACTTTCTATAAATGGCCCAATCCATTACAACTCAAGCACAAGCCATCACTACTCAAGGTCAAACCATGACGTCCACTATTAACCGTGATGTGGTACCCTATGAAAACAAACATGTTAGCTCCATGGCCAAGGATGAATCCCCCCACTTTATATTGGTCAAAAGAAGAGGAAGACCCCCAAAAGTTCATTTATTAAGTCTAAAAAATCCTCTATGCTATGGGGTTGAATAATAGTGCAGAAGTCGAGTTAGCCACCTATCAACTCAAGGATGTGGCCCAAACTTGGTACATCCAATGGGGATATAATAGGCCTTTGAGGGGTGTTCGGTAACATGGGAGATTTCAAGAAGGCTTTTCTATATAGGTACTTTTCAATAGAAAATATGGAAGCGAAGGTGGAAGAATACATCAACCTTCGTCAATAACGTATGAGTGTGTTTGACTACTCTTCAAAATTTACTAAGTTGTTAAAATATGCTCCTTCTTTGGTTTTCGACCAGAGGGATAAGATGATTCGCTTTTTGACGAGAGTCTCCGATTACTTGAAAGAAGAATATCATTCGGCTATGATACCTGATAATATGAATATTTTTTGTCTTGTGGTTCATTCTCAACAAGTCGAGGAGGCAAGAATTAAAAGGAAGAGTAGAGATGACAATAGGGAAAAGTAATTTGATAGTGGTTCTTCAAAAGGGTAGGCTTTATATCCAAGACAAACCTATGTCCAAAAAGATATTTTCTAATCAAGTTCCTTCAAAGTTCCGAAAAACTAGTTATGATAGGGTCATGTGGGCGAATTCTTAGTGTGAACATGTAATTTCTTTGGTTGTTGAAAGAATGGTCAGAAGATTAGGGATTTCCCTAATTTTAAAGGGAAAGACAAAGGAAGTGGGAAAGCTCTAGTAAGTAGTTCGAATGTTGATGGTCCAAAGAAGAATTACTTTTATGCTCTCCAATCAAGGGTTGAATAAGAGAGTTCTCCCGATGTGGTAACCGGTATTTTACTAGGGTTCTCTATTGATGTTTATTCTTTACTTGATATGGGTGCTACATTATCTTTTGTTACTCCCTTTATAGATAGTATGTTTAACATTTTGCCCGATGTCCTAAATAAACCATTTATGGTAACTATCCCGGAAGGTGATTCGGTTGTGGGTAAGAGGGTATATAGAAATTTTCCTATAATGCTATCAAATTGAGTTACTTATGTTGAACAAGTAGAACTATATATGGTTTATTTTGATGTCATTTTTGGAATGGATTGTTTGTGTGATTACATTGATTCCATTAATTATCTCTAAAGGGTTTGAATATCATATTGTGAGAGTCAAAGATTTAGACTCCGAAGTTCCTCCAGTTGAGTCGGTCCTCGTAGTGAGGGAATTTTCGGAGGTCTTCCCTAATGATCTTACCGGAATTCCTTCGTAAGGGGAAATTGATTTTAGTATTGACTTGCTACCGGATACCAACCCCATTTCTATTCATCCTTATTAGATGGCTCCAGCTGAATAGAAAGAGTTGAAGGCTCAACTCAAAGACTTACTAGATAAATACTTAATTAGACCTAGTATTTGTGCATAGGGTGTTCCGGTATTGTTTGTTAAAAGAAGGATGGGTCACTTAGAATGTGCATTTATTATCGCCAACTCAATAAACTCACTATCAAGAACAAGTATCCTCTCCCTCAGATTGATGAATTGTTTGATCAACTCCAAGGGGAAAGCTACTTTTCTAAGATTTACTTGAGGTCGGGATATCACCAACTTAGGGTGAGAGGTGAAGACATACCAAAAATGTTATTTTGAACTATATATGGCCACTTTGAGTTTCTAGTGATATATACTCGCTAAATATATTATGTGTAAGAGAGAGGTCTAATTAAACCTCAATGTAGAAGTAGATAAAAAGTTTTAAATTTTCCCCTAATTCGACCTATTAAATGTAGTGAACATTTCTAAGAGGTTAGTCTTAGTTCTCTTCAAGGACAACGACACCTGTTACTTCTAGGGGGTGCACCCCGGATGTGAGAAAAATTTAGCATATTCATTGATATAAAACTATTCCCAATTGATTGCAACCACCGATTTCTCTACCTTAGCCCATAATCAAATACATCCCAGGAACTATCTCTATACTGGTTACTTTCGTGTTATTTGTTGTTGTAGTTGACAATTACAATTACCCCCCTCCCCAGGCTATTTGACATTTGTGTCACCCTAATCTTTAATAATGCGTTTATGCGAATATGTTTTTTACCTATAATTGACTTGAGAATATTCTCACGAGGCTATTTATTCTCAAATATGTACAACATTCTATGAGAATGATCCCAACTCACTTAGCTAGGTTACATTACTAACTAACGATAGTTTACTCTTAGTATCTGATGAAGTATCTATAAAACATTGTTAATCACTATGTCCATGAAGCCGTTCGAGACCCAGATAGGTTAGATTTCGTCTCATTTAAACTCAAAACAATAAGGAGGTTTCCTAGTGAAACTATGTCAGCCCCAAGAATGAAGTTTGAGTGAGGACTTGCGTCGTGCCACAACTTTAACTAAGGCGCTTCTTGGGAGGCAACACAATTTTTTATTTGCTTTTTTTATTAAATTAATTGTGTGTTGATCTTTTCAGGTTGAAGTGTAAAATATGTTTGAAAAGTGCATGTAGCCAAGAAAAAGGCTGCGACTAACTAAAATTATCAGCGAGCCTGATATGACAGCAAACTACATATTTGTTTTTATCATTAATTACTGTCATGACCAAAACAGGGTTGCGACTGGCACCCACACTTACCCTCCTATGTGAGCGAACCAACCAATCTTAACATTTCAATATAATATCAACAGAAAGTAATGCGGAAGACTTAAACTCATTAAATAAAGACCAAATCATTAACTTCTAAACTTCGACATCTATTATTCCCCAAGATCTGGAAGTCATCATCACAAGAACATCTACGATCAAATGACTAAACTAAGAGTATTCTAAAAGCTAAAAATATATAAGAAGCTAGTCCATGCCGGAAGTTCAAGGCATCAAGACTTGAAGAAGAAGATCCAGTCCAAGCTAGAAGCATTAGCTCACCCTGAATTTCCGATGTAGTAAGACTGGCTTGAATTACTGTTGAGTTGAAGACGATAGCACGTTTGCTGCACTCCACAAATAAACAAGAAGAGAACATAAAAGTAGGGGTCAGTACAAAATACGGGTACTGAGTAGATATCATCGGCCAACTCAAAATAGAAATCAATATATACCGGGTAATATCATAAAATTAACTACGATACTCAACACGTAGCAACAACAAATATTATATCATTAACAATTACCGTCAAGTTCACACATGAGGACTCAAGCCTCGATACCATACTCATTTGGGAATCATGTTCATTAGATTGAGTATATTGACATCTTTCAAGATTCATTATCTTTATTTCTCTTGTGTCGGTACGTGACACTCCGCTCCCTCAATATTCATTAATCCTCTTGTGTCGGTACGTGACACTCCGATCCCCTAAATCTATGTGTCGGTTCGTGATACCCGATCCCCTAAATCTACGTGTCGGTTCGTGACACCCGATCCCCTAACACTACGTGTCGGTTCGTGACACCCGATCCCCTAATACTACGTGTCGGTTCGTGACACCCGATCCCCTAATACTACGTGTCGGTTCGTGACACCCGATTCCCTTATTCTACGTGTCGGTTCGTGACACCCGATCCCCTAATACTATGTGGCGGTTCGTGACACCTATCCCCTAATTCTACGTGTCGGTTCGTGACACCCGATCCACTAATTCTACGTGTCGGTTCGTGACACCCGATCCCCTAATCTCCTTCCATCAATTCATCAAGCCTTCTTTCTTACCAAGGTATAATCAATCCCATTATTTTAGTTCATCACGCCTTCTTTTATACCAAGTCCTCATTATTAACAAAGAGATTAAGATTTTGCAAGATTTGGGATTCAATAACTTCATCATGCTTAATATAATCACAATTATATAATCACGTTCATGTATGCATACAATTAAGCACATAGTAGGGTTTACAATACTACCAATACATATCATTCTCTATTAAGACTTTACTATGAAAGCATGAAAACCATAACCTACCTCCACCGAAGAATTGCGATCAACAAGTTATCTTCTCAAAATCCATGTTATCCTCTTCTTTTCTCTTTCTTTTTATGTTTTCTCTTTGTTCTTTCTATTTTTCTTATTCAAACCCTCTTTCTTTTACCCTAATTAACATATAATCAAGAATAAAAGATGGCAATAATGCCTCACTAATTAACGTAAGGTTACCTCTTTTAACCCCCAAGTAATTAGACTTATTAACATTAACCCACTAACTTAATAATTAAGGCAAGAATAGTCAAAAACGTCCCTTAAAACGTATCAAGAAATCCGACCCAGACTGGGATTTCGCAGTCTGTGACGGCCCATCGCACCTGCGACGGTCCGTCCTGCTGCCTGTCACATAGTTCAGAGACTCAATTTCTCTAAAGAATCTGTGACGGTCCGTCACACCTGTGACGGTCCGTCCTGCCATTCCGTTACGAAGTTCAGAGAGTCGATTTCAGTACCCAATTTTTAGTTTTTCTAAGTGTTTTGAAACGAGACCCTGCGACGGTCCGTCGTGCCCATGACGGTCTGTCGTGGGGTCCGTCGCCTCAGCCTGTTTTTGCAGAAATAAAATCTGCTGCTCAAAACGACTAAACAGGTCTTTACAATAGATACCAATTTACCCATCTTTCATCCCCGAACGATCACAAGAAGGAAAACAAGGGCGAAAAGGAGTACCTGAATCTGTAAACAGATATGGGTATTTTTCTCGCATATCCACCTCCTTCTCCCATGTGGCTTCTTCAACGGGTCGATTTTTCCATTGAACTTTGACGGATGCAATCTCCCTTGATCTCAACATGCGAATTTCTCTATCTAGAATGGCAACAGGTTCCTTCTCATAAGACAAATTCTCATCAAGCAAAACTGAATCCCAACGGATAATGTAATTTAAATCCCCATGGTATCTTTTCAACATCGACACATGGAATACCGGATGCACTCCGGACAGCCCTGGAGGCAAGGCTAACTCATAAGCCACCTCCCCTACTCGCTTAAGTACTTCAAAGGGACCAATGTATCTTGGACATAGCTTATACCTTTTACCAAACCGCATCACCCGTTTCATGGGCGAAACCTTCAGCAAGACTTGTTCACCCTCCCTAAACTCCAAGTCTCTAATCTTCCGATCTGCATACTCCTTCTGTCTACTTTGAGCCGCTAGAAGCTTTTCTTGAATAGATTTCACCTTCTCCATTGAATCTCTCAGAAGATCAGTACCCCAAGGTCTAACCTCGAACGCATCAAACCAACGAATGGGGGACCTACATCTCCTACCATACAATGCTTCAAATGGAGCCATATCAATGCTCGAGTGATATCTATTATTGTATGAAAATTCTGCTAAGGGTAAGAAGCTATCCCACTGACCACCAAATTCTATCACACATGCACGAAGCATATCCTCCAACACTTGAATCGTTCGCTCAGACTGACCATCGGTATGAGGATGGAACGCAGTACTAAGGTCCAACCTAGTACCCAATTCCGCATGTAATGTTTTCCAAAACATAGAAGTAAATTGTGTACCTCTATCTGATATGATGGATAGTGGAACCCCATGCAATCGAACGATTTCTGAGATATAGATCTTGGCTAACTTCTCGGCATTGTAAGTCACCTTAACCGGAATAAAATGAGCTGACTTAGTTAACCTATCAACAATCACCCAAATAGAGTCATACTTACCCATTGTCCTTGGAAGACCAACCACAAAGTCCATTACAATTCTTTCCCACTTCCATTCCGGAATGGGCATTCTCTGAAGTGTTCCTTCGGGTCTTTGGTGTTCGTACTTTACTTGTTGACAGTTTGGACACTTGGCAATAAAGTCAACAATATCACGCTTCATTCTACTCCACCAAAAGTGTTGCGTTAGGTCACGATACATCTTTGTTGCACCCGGATGTATAGAATACCTTGAACTTTGAGCCTCTGTCAGCATAGTGTTGATCAAATCATCGACGCGGGGTACACATACCCTTCCCTTGATCCTCAGAACACCTTCCTCATCGATTTGTGCTTCCTTAGCCTCTCCTCGCAATACCTTATCTTGAATTCTGGCGCAGTTTCTCATCATCAGACTGTCTTCCCTTAATCTTGTCAAGAAAGGAAGATCTTGCCTCCACAGAAGCCAACAATCCTCCCTTCTCATTTACTTCTAATCTCATAAGGTCGTTAGCCAGAATCTGAACTTCTCTAGCCAATGGACGTCTAGAAACTTCAAAGTGAGCTAGACTTCCCATGCTTCCCGCTTTTCTACTTAAAGCATCTGCCACAACATTCGCTTTTCCCGGATGATACAAG